>NC_137000.1:27314299-27394299 GCF_032717465.1 Coenobita brevimanus
TGATGAGGGGGAGAGAAGTGTTGACATTTAAGAGTGGAACTTACTATTGTAATAATGAAGAGCATATGACGATGAAAATGACGAAAATAATGAAGATGGAGACGGGAGAAGAGGGAGAGGAGGGCAGACAGTGAAGAGGAGGAGAGAGGAAGTGGACAGGAGAACAGGGGGAGTTAGTGGAAGGGTGTGGAGAAGGCAGGAAAAATGAAAAAGAAAGTGAAATTAAGGGAAGAGGGAATGGAAAGTGGATGATGAAAAGATGCATCAATGACAATATGGAAAAAGAGGTGCAGAGGAAAGCGATGAGAGGGGAGAGGATGGATGGAGTGGAACACGGAGAGGGGAGTGGAGAGGAGAGGTATAGAGAGGAGCACGGAGAGGATAGTGGAAGAGGTGGGGAGGAACACAGAGGGGAGAGTGGAGAAGAGAGTGGTAGGGGGAGAGTGGAGAGGAGGAAAAACAGGGGAAAAAACTGATTATGTGGAACAGTGTGAAGAGAAAATATTGTTTGTGGTAATGTAAAGAAATGTAGCGGAGAGTGGAGAGATGTGGAGGAGAGTGGAGAGATGTGGAGGAGCATGGAGAGAAGTGGAGAGGAGGGTAGAGAGAAAATGTGGAGGAAAACAAATAACGTACACAGAGGATAGGGAGGAAAAGGCCAAGACACGTGGGGGAGAGATGAGAGATGTGGATGAGAATGGACAGAAGTGGAGAGAGGGAGGTGGAGAGGAGAGGTGGAGAGCAGAGTAAACCCCATCTCGACCCCTTGACCCTCGCAGCCCCCCTAGTAATTAAAACACCCCCCCCTCTCCACCCACGTCACACTCCTGCAGTTCCCCCTCAAAATTACATCTTCTTTCTCCTTATTTACTTTTTCGTGATGAGAGGCGAGGAGAGGAGAGACAGGATTAAGGAGAGGAGAGGAGAGACAGGATTAAGGAGAGGAGAGGAGAGGAGAGGAGAGGAGAGGAGGAGTGACAGGATTAACGAGAGGAGAGGAGTGGAGAGGATGATGAGAGAAAAGGTTTAGAGAAAGGACAATGGTGTAGACAGACTGACTCAGATAAACAGATAGACGGACGGAGGGATGGAGGGATGGGTAGATGGAAGGATGGACAGACTGACGGACAGACAGATAAAGAGAGAGAAAATTGATGAAGAATAGACACTGATAACGCTGAATAAGCCGTACCCACAACATACAAGAAATCCCCCGGCGGAGAATAAGAGTAGCGCTATATATGTACCACCCTGTACCATACATTTTTTTCCGATATCCTTGAAATTTCCCAACAATGATACATACACCAAACACGCTAAAAAAAAAAAAAAAACATGAATGGGTATTAATGGAGATAAATATCAATACTTTTTAGATGACGGTAAAAGTTGCAAAGAATATGTAATAAATGGAATACTAAATCTCAAAATTTTAATGCAAGGTGTGATTTAACACCTGCAAATGAAGTGCAAATTAAAAAAAAAAACTACAAAATTCAAGATACACACACACACACACAGACACAATTTTCTTTCTCCTCTCAATATAAGCTGTATTGAAAATAGGCAGAATAAATGAAAACCTTACCTTACGTAGATCTAAAGAAAGGCTGCTGAAAAAAACCTGACAATGCTATTATTAACAAACCGTAGAAGAGGTGATGGAAGTGGTAGGGGATAGGAAGAGAGGGGATAGGGATAGATTGGGTAGAGGGGAGGATAGGAAGTGAGACAGGGGAAGGGACAGAGAGACAGGGACTACAGGTGGGAGCAGGTGGAATGGGGGGAAGAGATGGGAAAAGAAGTAAGGATGGAAAAGGTAAGAACAGGGATTGGTATGACAGAAGGGTAGAGGAGAGGAAGGGATGGAGACGACAGAGACAGGGAAGGGAGAGAGGGAGAGCGATAAAAGTCGGGATAGAGGGATAGGGGTGAACGGATGGGGACAGGAGGGCAGAGGCAAGAGTTGATGGACAGAGACATAGAGGGACAAGGGACGGGGCGGAGGGATAGGGGATGCAAGAGGGAGGTGGGTGTGCAAAGGCTGGAGTGACCTACCTGTACGTGAAGAGGTCAGGAGGCCAAATGACCATTCCACGTCTCTAATGGTCAGTTACCAATCCAAGGCGAGAAATTACCTCCCCCCTACCCTCACCCTCGCCCTTCCCCTCTCCCTCCCCCTTCCCTTCCCATCTCCCCTCACTCTTACCCTCCCCTCCATCCCTTCCTTCCTCCCGGTCACTCGTCCCTCTTCTCTTCTGCACTTCAATCTGATCTATTCCCCCTTCCCTCAATTTCTCCCTTCTCCCCTTCCCTTCCCCCTCCCCCTCCCCTTCTCTTCTGCTCCTCAATCTTCCCCACACCCCAATCTCCTACCTACCCTGAATAACTTTCCACTTCACCCCTCCACCCTAACTTACCTTTCACTTTATAACTCCACCAAAACTCTCTCCGGTCTTCCACCCAAACTTCCATAGTCATCCACCACAAACCTCCACCCTAACTACATCTTCCACTCCATACCTCATCATAACATATCCACATCCTCCACTTCACACCTCCACTTGAACTTAATATTCCACTCACGACTTAACCACAACCCTCTTTATTCATCCACTCATCTTTCTCATCCATCCACTTACTCTTTCACTCCATACCTTCACCCTAATAAATCCACACCTTCCACCTCACACCTCCATCCCAGCTTAATCTTCCACTTCTTCTTCCACCGTGACTCACATTTCGATACACAACACCTCCCTCTTGCCTTCTGGACTCCAGCTCCTTAGTGTTACCTTACAAATTAATTCTCTCTCTCTCTCTCTCTCTCTCTCTCTATCTCTCTCTCTCTCTCTCTCTCCTGCCCTTAACCTTTCACATCCACTTCCCCTCCTCCCCCTCCCCAATTTTTTACCTACTTCCTCCTATTATTTTTTCCTTTTAGTTTCTCCTTCATCAATCTTGCTCCCTTTTACCTCCTTTTTACTTCCCTTTTTCCTCCTCTTATCTCCCTTTTACCTCCTTTTTACTTCCCTTTTTCCTCCTCTTATCTCCCTTTTACCTCCTTTTTACTTCCCTTTTTCCTCCTCTTATCTCCCTTTTACCTCCTTCCACCCATTAATTTTTCCTTTTAGTTCTTCCTTCATCCATCTTGTTTCCTGTCTCATTCCAACTTTCCGCTTCATCTTGACTTACATCTCATCCATTTTAATTTCCTTTTTATATTCCTTTCGTCTCTTCCTTCCTTCCTCTCCCTCCATCCCTATTTTCCTCCTCCCTCTCTCCTTGCCCATCATTCTTTTCCCTTCCTTCCTCTCTCCTCTCCCTCTCTCCCCCTCCCCTTTCCTACCATACTCCTCTCTTTCCTTACTTCCTCCCTCCTACTCCTTCCCTCTGTCTTCCAGCTCTTCCCTCTTCCTCCACCTTCCTTACCTCTCTCCTAAGTTACTCTTTCCCCTCTCCCTTTTCCATCTTCTTCCTTCCTTCCTTCCACTCTCTCTCTCTCTCTCTCTCTCTCTCTCTCTCTCTCTCTCTCTCTCTCTCTCTCACCTCGTCGTCGTCGTCGTCGTCGTCGTCGTCGTCCTCCTCCTCCTCCTCCTCCTCCTCCCAACATTCCGTTATGGGTCAGTGTTTTTATGGGGAGTGGAAGCAGTATCGTTAGCTGAATGGGGGAGGGGGAGGGGGGAGGGGGGAGTGGGGGGAGGAGGAGGGGAGGGGGAGGGGGAGTAAGAGGAGGAAGAAAAGATGGAAGAGGAAGAGGAGGAAAAGAAGGGGGGAGGGAGAGGGAGGATAAAGTAAGAGGAGGAGGAGAAGGAGGATAAAGTAAGCTGATGAGAGAAGTGGGAGCGAGAGAAAGGGAGGAGGAAGAAGGAGAACAGGAGAGGGAAATTAGGAGGGGGAGGTATAGGAGAAAGAGAACAGTGACGGAGGAGGAGGCAGAGCTGGAGGAACAGAGGGAAGACAGGAAAAGGGCATGGAAAAGGGAGAAGAGAGAAGGATGGAGAAGAGAAGAAGGAGAGTGAGCAAGAAATTAATGTTGAAAGGATGAGAGAGAGAGAGAGAGAGAGAGAGAGAGAGAGAGAGAAAGGAAACTAAAGATGAAAAAAAAGAAGTAAATAAAACAATGGTAAACAAAATGGAGAAAAAAAAATAACATGGTCAGGCAAGAGAGGAGAGAGACAAAGAGAGGGAAGAGGGTGAGGGGAAAATGAAGAAAAGGAGAATGAGAAGTAAACAGAGGGAGAGGAAAGCAAGGAGAGACTACATGAAGAAAGCTACGGAAAGACGACAGTGGTGGAAGTGAGAAAGTGAAACAGGGAAGGATAAGATAAAGGCAAAGGGAGGAAACATAAGATGAAGAAAGAGAAAGACGGAGATAAACAATGTGAAGAAGACGAAAGAAAATGAACGGTACATGACAGAAGCCAGTGGTTATGGCAAACTACTATGTTGGAAAAGTTAAACATATCACCAAAGTGCAATCCAAACAAAATAAAACGTTATCAACATTTCCAAATAACACAAGAATATGGATGCAAAGTACACCATCAAACTAAATAAAACATACCTTGCAAAACAGAGATTATATATATACACATACAAAATATACATACTTATATATATATATATAGTACTCTTGTTTTAATTGGTCAAAAAAATTATAAAAATCATCGAAACAATACGTACTTGGACTTTTAACAGAAATATACTGGTTCTGGCACAGTAGTTTCAGTTCATTACCACAACCATCCACTCATTTCCAGTTTGTACACGCTGGAATCTAGCTAATTAAAAGAGGGAAGCGACAGAGAAGAGGTTAATTTTCTCTCGTGTGAAATTCGTGTTACAAATTACACGCCAAGTTTAATAGGCAAAACAAAGAACAAAAAAACCACTTCACCACCACCATCACCACCACCATCACCACAACACACACCCCATATCGCACATTTATAACCCCAGTACTATGACCTTTTCACTCTAATCTTGCTGACTACAGACGATTTTATTCACCTCTGGGGGAGAATTTTTGAACTGGAGGGGTTGGATAGAGACAGCCTTCACTAACCCCCCTCCCCCCTTAATTAATGCATTCCCCTAAGCTGATAAAAATCGTCTGGAGAAGCGAAAATAAAAAAGGTTAAAATACGTCACCAAACCAAAACGGGTAAAACGTGCGTCAATCTTTATACCGTAATAGAAAAACCGGGAACTATAAAACAATCAGGAAGCACAATACAGCGGCCCCAAACACCAATACCACGTCCAATCAACAATCTCCGCCGAAAAATAAAAAATAAAGTAAAATAAAAACGAAAAAAAAAAAGTCTTCCGAGTTTGGACTTCCAGTAGAGAAGTTTAGTTACAAATTATATATATATATATATATATATATATATATATATATATATATATATATATATATATATATATATATATATATATATATAAAACGAGTAAGGAAAGGGAGGCTTACGTAGGTCTTTTAATCAGCACTTTTTGTCCTCACTGCAGACATGCAAGTATGGAACATACAGGGAATATTGATAAAAAAAAAAAATTGTTTCCCTCTGATCAAACAGCACCATTCCTTTACAACGCATGAAACAAGAAAAAAAAACATTAACACAGACACACACACAGTACTCTTGTTTTTACCACACAAACAATAAGAAAGGAACACACAATCGAAGAGAAACACAATAATTCTCCCAATCAACAAACTTAATTTAATTCCGTAAGCTAATCAAGGTGAGAGAAATATACAGGAAGAACACTGGGTCCTGAAGTCGGTTTTCCTGTATTCATTACCCAGTCAATTTTAAACACCTTTATTTCTTTTTAATAGATGAACATAAACATTTTATTTAACAGATGATGAACATAAACAATTTTTTTTTAACAGAAGACTTTTAAACAGATGATTGAACAGATGAAGGAAAAACATAAAAAAAATATTCATACACCAGATTACAGGTGTCCTCTATTCATAAAAATCTGTAATAGCCAGACCTGAACTGCTGTACGTTGACGTTTGGGGGGAACTAATCTGAGAAAGTGACACTCATACACTCAATCAAATATACTTACATATCCTCTAGCATATATACTCACATACCCACTATCATATATACTCACATACCCACATCAAACAGAAAATAAACACATGAAAATAATAAATAACTTTTCCAATGAAGACCCTTGCTTCATCACAAAATCACGAAACGAGAAACATACCTGAGCGCGAAATTACACGCAAACATTTCTTTTACAGACACAGATGAGACACGAATGCAGAGACATTTAACAAAAGTATCTTCTTCCTCTATTCACACACACAAGAAGAGACTCACGAATGTTGGAAAAACTGTCACAAAATCACTCCCTTCATCAAACAGTCAATAAAGAAACACACAAATGCAGGAATAAAATAATAAAATCAGTTGTCATTCCCTCTCGGGCATCACCAGGCAATAAACATAACACAAACGAGCAGAGGAACCCAAATTATCGGCCTAATCAAAGTCAGTTTCTTTTACCACAATGACACAAGTATATGTAATCCTCCTTTAAAATAACAACAAAATCGTAACAAGACAGATGGGGAAAAAAAAAAAAAATCGATGCCAGTTATCATAATCAGGGAAAGACACATAAATGCAAGAAAAAACTATAACAAAATCAATACCTTTTTAACGCATTCATGACAAGGCAGGCAGAATAAGTGAAAAAACAAAAACAGAATTTTATGTGTGTTCTTAAAATCAGGAAAGACAGAAATAAATGCAAGGAAAACTATTACAAAGTCCATACCTTTCACACAATCAGGACGAGCCGGGCAGAAAGACAGGCTAGTTGTCCTCCCTTTCAATTACCACCTGGCTCAAAATCATATACAATCAGAGAGATAAATAACAGAATCACAATGTCAATGCCAATCACATCACACAATGAGACAGTGATAACAAAATCACAAAGTCAATGCCAATCACATCACAGAATCAGAGAGAGAGATATAACAAAATCACAAAGTCAATGCCAATCACATCACCCAATCAGACAGGAATAAACAACAAAATCACACAATCAATGCCTTTTAAAGAGAGACGAATAAAGGAACCACACAATCACTGTCTTTTATCACAGTCAAGAACAGCAAGGCAAAACAGGGATGTCAATGTCCCTGTTCTTTCAAGCATCATCTGGCTTTAATATATCACAAAAGTTACAAAAAGATATTAAAGAAAAGTCATGAAATCAGTTGTTTTTCACATAATAATAATAATAATAAAATAAAGGCAGAACAAAGACGCCAGAGTTCCTTCTTTTTCAAACATCCTCTGGTTTCAGAATCAAACAAGCCACGAAGATTGACACAAAAATGAGAAAAAAAGCCACGAAATCAGCTCTTTTTCTCACAATTAGAAAGAGCAAGGCAGAAAAGGCAAGCTAGATGTCTAATTCAGGCATCACCTAGTTCTAAATAATATCACACAAGTCAAGAGGAAATATCTGAATGGCGACTTAAATCGGACAAAAATAACTTGCTTTGAAAATCATACCATTAAGAAGAGAATGGCGATACAGGGAAGTCTAAATGTCTTCCCCTTCGAGCGCCGTCTGGTTTCAAAATCGTATCAGGAAAATCAGCAGGAAAGACACAAAAATTAAGTAAAACAGGAAACAGAAAAGAGCAAGGCAGAGAAGCCAAGCCAGTTGTCCTATTTCGAGCATAGCCTGCCTCTAAAATGATACAAAAAATAGTTTCATAACAACACAAAAAAATGTCACTTGCTTTACCAAAAAATCAGGAAGGTCAAGGCAAAATAGGGAGATTGTGTTATTTCCCTTTTAAGTATTACCTGGACAGAAAAAGAAAACACGAAAGTCAATAAAAAGACATACAAAAAATATATAATTTCCTTTCATAAGTCAGGAAGAGCAAGGCAATTCAGGAACATAAACGATATAAATTCCCTTTCATCTCAGTCGCGAAAGGCAAGACAAATAACTAAAATAAAGAAATAAAGGAAGCCAGTTTGCGTCCTTCTCTTGCAAGCATCACCTGGGGCCCAAAACCAATCAGGTCAGGCTTCATTTTAGACACAAACAGAATGGGACTTCATTTTAGAGCCAAAAAGGTAGCTTCATTTTATCTCCTTCAGATCCAGGATGTCATATTCATTCTTGCTATTTTCTGACGATTATATTCAGCTTTAGAGAAACTTTTTAGGCTGGAAAGGATTAACTTAGCCTTCAATAATCCTTTCACTAATAAAATATTCTCCCAAGCTCAATAAAGTCGCCTGATAACACTAGGAGTAAAGAAATAATGACATCCAAGGCGAAGGAGGTGGCGAGACATACAGAACTGAGCTTTATTTTACAGACACAGAGAAACGTAGCTCCAATTTAAAGAGAAAAACACAGGTAATCGAGCTTCATTATAGAGAGACACAGAGAACGGATCTTCATTGACACGGCTAATTAAGGTAAACGAGACTCACCTGCGCCACAGAACGAGAGGCCTGAAAAAATATAGGTGTTAGCTAATTACAGGTGGGCAGTGGTGGCAAACAGACATGGGGGAAGTGGAGGAGGAGGAGGTCTCGTGTGTGTGTGTGTGTGTGTGTGTGTGTGTGTGTGTGTGTGTGTGTGTGTGTGTGTGTGTGTGTGTGATAAACCGTGTATGAATGTGTGTTTGTGCAGACCTGAAGCAAACAGCATCATAATACATTACAGGGAAACAACAGGGAGGGGAGGGGGGAGCAACACAAGCAAATATGACCCTACGTACTACAAATGTAATGTGCAAAGAATTCATTACAATCTTTGAATAATGTAATACCACAAGAAGGAGGAGTATATAAGAGGAAAGAGGTTTGGGTTTGAGGTTTAGTTTCGGGTTTACTTTGAGGTTTAGCTTTTTGGTTTACCTTGAGGTTTATTTTGGGGGGGTTTATTCTGGAAGGCTTAATTTCTGGTCTACTTTGTAAGAGGTTTACTTTTAGGTTTACTATGAGATTTATTTTCTTCTATGCTATTTATGTTTTAACTCCTTTACTCCTGTGATGCATTTTATTTGCGTCTTCCTCCTGTCTTAAGTCAGTTTTATTCACCTTATTGGAAGGGTTAGATTCAGCGTTCAATAATCCCTTGACAACATGATTTCGCTCTCTGAAAAAATAATAAAAAAGTAATCTGGCCGTAGGAAGAAGAATAGTTACGTCATCAAATATCTGACGGTAGGGAGAATAGAGTAAAAATCACGTCACCAAATAAAGGATCAGTACCAACACAGACTCCATAATGAAACACACAAGAGAATATTCATGGACCAAACAAAAATATGTGACGAAGAGGTAGAAAAACAAAAATCCTAAGCTGGCGAGAATTCAGTCTTGGGTAACGTTCACAGAAAAAAGAAAAAATACGCAACTCGGGATATTGGTGCTTATGTTCCGATATTTCGAAATGAAGCAAAATTTTCATGGTTCGACTGCGGTACCAATAATACTAGAGCAGTTACCATCACCGCTTTTTACCAGTTTTAAAAAAAAAATGTTATTATTATCAGCAACCTTACTTTGGCCATCATTTCCCTCCGCATTACCATCAATTTCTCTGTCAGTACTGTTTACTTAATTCCAGTCAGTGATATATTTTCCTCTGTATACCTGTTTCACTCTAAATTGGCCTAAAACTGCCGCATCTCCTTCTTGAAAGCTCATCTGTAACAGTGGAAAGACAATAATATGCGATGCTAGTCACGAAGCAGTGCTATGGCAAGGACGTAGAGCTGTAGCAGTGCCTTATTCTGCTGTAGAGCTACGTGAAATTAGCCGGAAAAGGGAGGAAAACTGAACCCAGTTAGTGTAAAAAGAGTATAATTTAACTTCCCAGAGACTTTCCTTAGTGGAGAAGATAACTGCTCTACAGACTTCATTAACCCCTACGCACTGAGGGAGATCTAAACTGAATATAATTATCTGATGGTAGGAATAATAAACCATAAAAATGCTTTATGGTACTGATGGGAAGCTGTATAAAAATCTGAGTGCCGGTGTGTGGAGAGGTAAAACACCAGGAAGCAATTCAGAGCCGCATATAAAACACACAATACCGCCAAACTCCTTTAAAAAAATACTTATCGCTACGCCGTGCCGCATAAAACAGGGCTCCAAGGCGCTCTATTCGCCAAACTTCCCGTCAGATCCTCAGTCCAATCGATGCAGGGAAAACGTAAATTCATACAACACGCCGCTTTAAAAACACGCTACTTTAGCCCACGCTACTTTAACTCACGCTGCTTTAAAACACGCCGCATTAAAACTACTTTAAAACACGCTACTTCAATCTGTGTGAATAAGTTAAAACCGAGATGGCCAAGATGTAGGCAGGCAAGTCCCCATTTTCTAAGTCATTTAAGGGATAACTGTGAGGATTCATCGCAATTAGCCTGAATGCCACAGTGAAGAGCGCATGCAACAGCGAGGTAAAGGAGGCAGACACGCTTCAATTTCATGAGGGGTTTTGAAATCTAAAATCCCAAAGGGGGATGCAGACTAAAAAATGATAATTCTTAAATTCCGTGATGACGATGATGAAACGTATTTGGTCTTCCTATATGGTTGCTGACTGCGTTCTGTAATATGGGATGCAGGCTGACCATACATAATAACCACAGGTGTTCTAGATATAACCTTTAATGACTAGGAGTTTGCATTTCACTCTGCGATTTCTGGTTTAAGTATGCGATCTTTACTGTCACACCCTTGGGATTTGGCCACATCTTCGCCTTTTCACCTTTTATCATTCCACTGCCGATAGTCTCGTCTGAGCCGAAAAAAAAAAGGCAGAAAGGAGAACATAGACACCATCGTACTGAAAAGGTTGACATATTTACTCTAAACACTTTTTTAAATTTCATTCTTGCAACCTTAAGACTATATTATACACTCGTACAATATCCTAACTGAAGAAGGTAGATTGATCCTTAGCAACACTTGCACTACGGGTCATCACTTTTAAAACTGAATACAAACTTCTTGCAACAGGCAAAATGAAGAACAGATGAACGTGCTCGGCCTAACAATACGACAATCAATGGCGAGGTGGAACTCCCTTAAGTGGTTATGGCGTAATGTGCAAAATAAATAGCCGAGGAGGGGACGTCACGATAGCACCGATGCAAATTAGGAAAATGGCCCACAGTAATTCCACTGGGCCTTAATTTACCGTCGTTTGGTAATGGGGTCCAATAACGAGAGACGGACGGACACAGCGTTGGCCTCATCCGGAAGGGGAGGGGAAGAGGGAAGGGGGAGGGGAGGAGGATGGGCGAGGGGGAAGATGGAAAGGGGGAGGGGAGAGAGGGTGGAGGGGAAAAGGAGAACGGGGGGCTGGATAACGGCAGTGTCCGGATGGCTTCTAGTTACTGCAGGAGCCGCGATACTGAATGAGTGATAGCGTCGAGCTGCACTTATTTGAGAATCGCTTGGCTGCACGAGTCGCTTCACTGAACGAGTTGCAGTACGTTGTTGCAAGATTCAAGTTATTGGAAGAGTTACATTGTTGCAAGATTCGCAGTACTGAAAGAGTTACGTTGTTGAATGATTTGCGTTATTGGAAAAGTTACGCTGCTGCAAGATTAACGTTACTGGAATAATTACGCTGTTGCATGATTCGCGTTACTGGATGAGTTACGTTGTTGCATTATTCGCGTTAGTACATGAGTTACGTTACTGGAAGTTACAGCACGATTCGTGTTACTACACGAGCCAAAGTGTTACAAGATTAGCGAAACTGCACAAATGGCGTTGCATCGAGTTACTCATTGACTAGCAATATTGCATGAGTTGCGTTATTGCATAATTAGCGTTACTGCATATGTCGAAATATGCAAATTGCAGTAACCGTCACCCTAAATATCCACGTCCCTCATTCATCTGACGGAACTAAGCTACTCGCACAGCTTGAACACTATGTTGTGGTGGCACAAAAAAGAATGAACTTCAATTAAGAGTGGGAATGAGTCTTTTTGGTTACTAATCAAATCAACCCCCCCCCCATCTGACAATACTTGGGATTAGGGATCTTTATTACGTAAAAACAGACTGACCATAGTTCATGAAATTTATGGCAATGATGTGTGGCAGTATGAAGAGTGTGTGAAGTGACGGAAAGGTGGATTTGAACAGACTGGTGTACGGGGAAATTAATACTGATTACAGAATGACGATCACTACATAAACGCAAGTTAGGTCTCGAGTTGCTATGGGAATTAAAGAGACTGATATTACAACAAGCTGTTAACGAATGCAGGTAATGCATATATTTAAGTCTAGCTTATCAATCTGACAATATCTGCAGGTAATAAGGGTAAACTAGCAAAACCCCGAGTAATCCTTTCACAGCGATGACATCTTTTATGTTATTTCCTTCTACCACTAGACGAATTTAAATGTCTAGGGAGAGGCTTTCGTACTGGACGGGTTTAAGCAGTCTTCATTTACCTCTCCACTACAAAAGCCCTGCTCTTCAGGTAATTAGCGTCGTCTGGAGGTGGCAAGAATACGCTAATTAAAAATGTCATCGTACCGATATGGTTAACTGTGTTTCGACAAAATATATCAATTAAAAGACAGCATTATATCCATCTAAAGTATATCACGTAGTAGTACTAATTGCTGCTGCCCCAGGTTCACCTGAAACATGAACCCAGTGGACTGCAGGCTGAAGCTACCCTTTTGCTGCAGTCCACCACCCTTCTTTTGGGGGATAGGGAGACAAAGTGGGAAGTTTGTATAACTGTGCAGCTCCACAGCCCAGCTACATCAGTGCCACTACATGAAGGCGTCCCCCTCCAGCACCAGCATATCCCGTAAATAATATATGGCTTTGCAGTAAATTAAAAAGCAATGATAAGGCCCATGAATAAGCTGGTGAGGTAAGACATGCACAAGTCAGCTCGCACAGGAGGTAAGCAGAGAGGGGCACGCTCAGAGGAGGAGCTGTTTTTCCGGCTAGCGTGAAAGCTGTCAGGGGGTGTCAGGTGTGGTGCTGTGCTGTTGTGTGTGTGTGTGTGTGTGTGTGTGTGTGTGTGTGTGTGATGTATATTCTCCTGTTTTGTATTTCACCTTCGTCAAGGCTATGTTGTCATGAACATATTAGTATTCCACATCAACCGTACCTTCCTTACTGCATTTTCACCTCTCTCTTTGTACTGATCCGTATTTCCGTAATTAATCGGTACAGCTTGGTACCACAGACCCCTTCTCTTTATAACTTTTATCATTAATTTCCATCTCCGTATTCAACAACTATCACAACACTCCAGTCTCTACCTTCATATTACTTCACAAGCTCAGAGTCTATCCTTTGTATTTCTGTATTCTCAAGTTGGCCACAGAGCACCTGGATGTTACAATATGTGACTGCGTTTCGAAATTCTACTAACTCACTGTATTTTATTATCAGTCTGTATTTTTCACCTCTCACTGTATTCCTGAGATATACTGTTCTGTACCCCTTTGTAATTTATCTTGTACTTAATGTATCTGACGCCTGGGACGATACATATTTGTGGAGAGGATGAAGAGTAAGACTAAGGAGAAGAAAGTGAAGTGGAGAGGGGGAGAGGGAGGAAGAGACCGACGATGAGATGGAGGGATGGAGTGGAGAGGTATATGAGAGGGGGGGGGGGTTGAGTTGGGGAAAGGGCACCGTAATGGCTGGGGAGAGGGCAACATGGAGGCGATTCGTTTGTGGCCACCCCTTACGGGATTAAAGCGTCTGGCTATAGATGGACAGTGACTTTATCGTTCTCGTAGTAGGTAATATAATTCTGCCACCTCTTTATCTCGTATAGTACTCTTGATATACTCCATTCCCTTTGTCGAGATATCTACTTGAAAGCAAGTGTATTAATCTACTTGCCTCATTCTGTATCTACTAGTAAATTTCATGGTGCATTTGTTTATTGTGAGGAGCTTTTATTTTCTTTATTTTTTATTTATCATCCTGTAATATATGCTACTCAGAAAGTCCGCTGGTTCTGTTTGGCATTTGACTGCAATTTTTTTTTTTTAAATCAGAACAGAGGAAGGAAAAACAAATTAATAAAAAACAATACTCCATACACCAGATTACAGGTGTCCTCCATCTTCGCTAATTATGAACTAGTTTTGTATCTGAACACCTGAAGGATGAGTGAATGGAGATCTGAACTACTTTCGCCGGCCACACTAATAATATTTCATTTTCTTATGTTAATTTCCTTTATTTTCTCTATTTCTGAATCATACCCATCCAACTTATAGATGTGGGATTATGATGATGATGATGACGATGATGATGACTATGATAAGATGATGATGATGATGATAATGCTGACGATGATGATGATTATGATAAGATGATGATGATGATGACGATGATAAGATGATGATGATGATTATGTTGACGATGATGATAAGATGATGATGATGATGATGATGATGATGATGTATTCCACTATGCATCTGATGATGAATTTGATGGTGATGATGATGAAATATTTTACTACGCACGTAATTACCACTAAACTTTTATTTTCTCCCAGTGAAATAACAGCCAGGTAGTGAACACAGGTAAATTAATCAAGGTATGCAGGCTAACGCACGCGGCTCTAAATGCAACACCCCATTTTCATCCTGTTAATTGGTCACGAAGGGGGTGGGGATGGGGGAAAGGGGGGTGGGGGATTAGTGGGGGGAAAAGGCGAGTGGGGGTTAGGGGGAAGAGGGGGTGGGGGTTATTGGGATAGAGGGAAGGGGTTTGGGGAAAGAACGAGGTGGAGGGTGGGTGAGTGGAGTTGGAGATTTGGGGGAAAGAGGGTGAGGGTGGAGGTGGGGGTGGGACCGGGGGTTGGGGGTGGGTATGGGAGTGGGGGAGAGAAGTGGGGTGTTAGGGTGGATAAGTGGATGGGGTATGGTATGGGTGGTGGAGGAGTGAAAGGCAGGGGTGATGGAGTAGAGTGGAAGGTAGGGGTAGGGAAGTGGAATGGGGGATGATGGGGGTGGTGAGGGAATGGAGCGGAGAAGTCGAGTGGGTGAGTGGAGTAGGGAGGTGGGAAGTAGAGATGGAGTAGAGTCAAAGGTGGGGCGGGGAAATGGTGTGGTAAAGGGATGTAGGGGGAGGCGAGTGGGAGATGGGGAAGTGGGGGGTAAGGAGGTAGGGGAGAGGGTAGGGAATAAAAGGTTACACTACAAAATTAAATAAGCTTGATAGGATTTGGGCCTCGTGGAGTGTAATTTAGGGTTATTAAAATTAATCACTTCACACTAATGACGCAGACTCCAATTAATTCTTGTTACCTTGAGACACTGGCGATTATGAACCCTACATGAGACAAGTTATGAACGATGTTTTATGAATGTAAAAGAAAAACTAATTAGGCCACAAACGACAAAGCAATCCGAAAAAGTTACACTGAAACAGGAAACGAGCGATTAAACTGAACCAAGAGCAATACAGTGAAGAAATAAAAAAATATTAGAAATGTTATGAACGATACTTTAAATAGGTCATGTATGGTAAAACTAGGTCACGAACGATAAAACAGGCCAAGAACTAGGTCTCAGACAGCTCATGGACGGTAAATCAGACACACTACGATACCACAGCACAAAAACAAAGACAAAAAAACATGATAACACGATAGGCGCCAGACAAACAAAAACACACGAGATTATTTTCTTTATTGGGGTAGTTTTTATGAGGAGGAGGCCAAGGTTGAGGGGTGTCTGGCTGGGAGGGGAGGGAGAAGGATGGGAAAAATGGGGTGTGTGATGGGAGGGGGAAGGATGGAGGGTGGGTGGAAATGGGGTGAGGGGTGAGCGGAGTAGGAGAAGGGAAAGAGGGTGGAAGAAAAGCGGGGAAAATGGTTGGGGAGGGGAGTGGAAGTTGAGGGGGCAGGGGTGAAGAGGGGAGGGGACTGAGGGAGTGTGGGTAGTGTCGGGGGTGGAGGAGTGAAACGGGGGTGAGGGAGGGTGGGGGAGGAGAGGGGAGGTGTGGGCACGTCTGGAGATGGGATATTAAGAACTGTATTCCCAAAGTTTACCCCATTTCAACCAACAAGGGACCTGAATATAAATTTGATTGTTGCGTATCGTATTCTAGGAGAAGTCTGTAACCTGGTAGAAAAGAGGTTGTCTGCTTTAATGGCCCACGTGCAGTCGATAGGCATTACTCCCAAGCCAGATTCTTTCCCGCAATCTCCTTGGCATACGAGACTTGGTAGCGCTACTTCCTTGGCGATATTTTTTTAATACAGCGAAATCCTCTTATATGATACTTATATCCTTCTAATATCGACCTATTTTGTACCAGTAAAATACAACTGAACATATTAGTGTCGCAGGGAAAATATATCGCACGTCATCTCAGTATTCTCTTTTAAACGACATACAGAAAGACAGATAGATAGATTGACAGATAGAGAAAGACACACACACACACACACACACACACACACACACACACACACACTGACTGACAGACAAACAGACAGAGAGATAAAGGAAGTATCTAAATCCAATAAGCTGGAAACAATACAAGATACACCCACACAACTACGCCCAAAAGGAGTGTACCACCACGTAAGAAGGAATAACACACCTCCGTCCACAGCGGGGTACTACTTAGCGCTACACAACTACACGCAACACATGTGCACAACAGCGTGAAAGGAGTGCACAACCACGTCTTACAGGAGGCAATTCGTACGTCCCAAACACGGACAGTCAATGAGGAGATCTATGGACACGCAAGGACATCTTACGCCCCGCCCGTCCTGTTTTCATTTGCCCGCACGTAAAACTCAGCAGGCGCCACTCCAAACGGCTCATTAAGTGAATTGGTCCGGCCGCTCATCTTTATCCGGAGCCGGCCGGAGACGCGAGAAACTGCGAGGCCTGCGTATCCTCTGAAGGGTAAAGAAGGGAGTAAAGAAGGATGGGGGTTGTGCTGGAAATGGGAGCTGGGCCAGAAATGGGGCATGAGAAACGAGGATGGGGAGAATGGGAGCAGGAACAGGAGAGATGAAAGACGAGAAGACCAGAGAGGAGAGTATAGGAAGAAAGACAGGAGGGGGAGAGAGAAGGAAGGAGGGTTAGTTAAAAATGAGGCAGGAATCATGATGATGATGGGGAGAAGGGGAGTCGGAACAGGAAAGAGGGCTGGAAAAGAGGGTATAGGACGGAAGACAGGAAGGAAAGAGAGGCTTTGAGAAGGATGGAAAATCAATCATACGATCCGGTAAAGAAAGGAGACATAGAGAGGAGGTGGAAGGGCAGGAAGAGAAGGCAGAGATGAAGGTGAGGCTCGAAAGACGGAAGGGAAGGGGAAAAAAAGAAGATGATAGAGAATGCATAAGGAAAGTAGTTGAAGATGGGAGACAAAAGGAAACAGGGAGGGCTGGGAGCTAAATGAAGACAGAAGGTGAGGCCGGTAAAGAGGATACAGGAAGAAAGTGTAAAGAGAGGAAGAGCTGACAAGGACAGGGACAGATAAGAAGATGGAGGAAAGAGAGGAGACTGAGAGAAGATAAGAGGATAAGAAGCTACAAGGAGATGAAGAGAGGTTAAGACAAGTAAAAAAGATGTGGAAAAAGAGAAGAGGAAAATATGTAGGGAAAATGATGATGATGAAACAGAGAAAGAAAAACGGCAGACGATGGGAGGATAGCGAGACAAAAGAGAAGCTGGGATTTGAAAAGAAAATACAGGAATAGACGAGAATATGGACGTAAAAAAAAAAAAAAAAGGCGAAGAGTTTGGAAGGCGTGGAGAGACGATGAAAGATATGGTAAAGAAAGAAGATAAAGAAAACAGAAGAGTGGGAAGATCAAACGACAAGGAGAGAGAGAAAAAATGATAGAGTATAGGAAGAGAGACGGGAGAGAGGTAGAGGGCAAGAGCTGGGAAGGATGGGGGGGAGGGGACAAGGAGATAAGGGAAAGAAACGGAACAGATTGAAGATGGAAGGGCAAAGAGATAAAAAAGAGATGGAGAGATAAAAAGAGGGTGCAATATCGACAAGAGGATTCGGCAGGATATGAAAAAGCAGAATGAGGGAAAAATTGCGAAGGATGAGGGACGGAATGGAAGAGAGGGTTCAAGGAAGATGATGATGGTGGGGAATTAAAGGGAAAAAGAGACGAGAATCACAGGAAAAGGCTGGAAAATAGGACTCTGAAGAAAGGTTATAGAGGGGTAGAGGAAGGTAAGAAGACGAATTAGAGATGATGAAATAAGGGCAGGTAATAAAGGATCAATATGCAAAAGAAGGCAAAGGGATACAGACAAAAATGATGACAGAAAACTTGGAAAACAGAAGGGGAAAAAAAATATATAAACTAACAAACACCTTTAACAATTACCTATATTTTAATTCTTGCTGCCTTTAAAAGATTAAATACTATAGTAGCAAGAATAAAAAAAAAAATGAATTAAAAACAAGTGGCATTCAGGCTACAGGGGTTAGGAATGGAAAAGCAGCGCTGAGACAGGACAGAAGATGTGAAATGAGAAATGAAGATGAGGAGTAGGTAAAAAAAAATGAAGAGAAGGAAGTGGAAAACGACAGGAAAGAACTAACAGAGAAATATATATAAAAAAAGACCATATAAGAGCAAAAAAGAAATGAGGACGAAGCGGAATGGACGAGTCTAAATAATGAAAGGAGAAAAGGGAAAAGGGAACAAAGGAGAAGAAAGAGGAATGGCTGTGTGAACCAGAAGGGTGGATGAGGCAGGGGATGGGTGAATGGGTGGGGCAGATGGTTTTAAGGGCCAGGGTGGGTGTGGCAGGGGTGGAAGAGGCAGGAGATCGAGGAGCAGGGTGTGGAGGAGGGAAGGGGGCAAGGGGTGAATGATGGGGGGTATGAGTGTGGCAGGGGGTGGGCGAGGCAGGCTAAGTAGGTGAGACATGGGAGTGGGTGCAGCTGGGTGAGGCAGGGGGTGGTTGAGGTAGGGAAGCTAATACCGCAGGCAAGGTTGGCGAGGCAGTGGGTGGGCGAGGCAGGCAAGGTGGGTGAGGCAGGGAAGTGGGAGAGGCAGGGAAGTGGGAGAGGCAGGGAAGTGGGAGAGGCAGAGAGGTGGGAGAGGCAGAGAGGTGGGAGAGGCAGAGAGTGGGTGAGGCAAAAGGGTCGGTGGGGAAGGGAGGTGGTAGAGGGAGGGAGATACAGTAGGAAGGGTATGAAAGGAAGGAAAAGATAGGAGTGAAAATTGAGAAGGAAGGAAGGGAACGAGGATACAGGAGAGGGATTGGAGGAGGTAAGGAGAGATGGACGGACGTGAGGGAAGGAAGTCGGGCTATAGAGGAGGAAAATGAGAGATAAAGGAGGAAGAGGGAGGAGGGAAAAGAGGAAAGGAGGTATAAAAGCGTGAAGGGGTCGGGAGGGAGGGAAGCGTGTGGGTACTGCTAGAGCCTATATGGGGAGGAAACGTCAGGAAATTGCAACTTTTTCTGAGCTCTGATGGGCGCTTCTGAGCCAGTGACGGATATGACCACGTAATAGACGGCAGGGAGAGTAGATAGAGTGGAGTGTGGAGAGGAGTGAGAGTCGGGGCAGCAGACAGAGTGGAGGGTGGAGAGGAGTGAGGGTGATGGGTGGAGTGGAGTAGGGTGCAAGAGAAGGGAGATGGGTTTAGAGAAGATGGGTAAGCGACGAGGCTGGAAAAATTTATCACAGTGAGCAAGAAAACAGTTATCGTTAAAGCAGGACGGAAGGGAGAGGATGAACTACACAGTAATGGAGTCTCATCACTGATACACCACACCTCCCACGCCGCCTTTGAAGTCCCGTACGCCCACTCCACCCATACCAGTTTCCCACCACACACACACACACACACACACACACACACACACACACACACACACACATCCAACGACGGTTCAGGAATTTATCAACTAGTTTCAGCGTGTGCGGTGTGCAGTGAATCACCTAATGTTCTCGGCACACAAAACAGATTAATGTGCCAAGCTGGTGCGGTCATATTCAGGCAGCAACATTTCCACATACACACATCAAAGGCCCGTGACTGCGGCCTCAAAGCGTACAACAATAGGAGGGGGAAATGCCTCGCACTCCCGACCCGCTCGTGTGTGCCATCTAAATTCAAGCCATAACTCCAATCCCGAAGCCGACACCCGAGGGCCCAGTAGCTTGCTGATACACGGCAGGCAAGCGACACCACACTGCTGGGGGGAGGGGTCGCTATTCCCATTGGAGAGCATCGACGACTGAAAACGCCAAACTACATTCGCTCAATTTCCCGAAGGTCTGTCTGTAAATCGATACAATCACTCTCCACAACCGATGTCCCGACAGTGTATTCCTACTTCTCTGACGATCAATATAAAAGATCTACGCGGTTGTAATGTGCAGTAACTCCACTCTTCAATAATCCATTTGTTTGATGATGGAAATTTTGATATACAATTCACGAAAAATGTTTAGGGAGTTGTTGATAAAGCCTGGAGAGAAAAATATCGGAATCTACAAGTATATTAAACTAAACGAGCAAGCACAACCAATTTACTGGAATCTGTGCAGCGAAAATTAAAAGCTTTGCTCTTGAACGCAGCTGACCCGTATATACCCAATAAATTGCTGAGAGAGAGAGAGAGAGAGAGAGAGAGAGAGAGAGAGAGAGAGAGAGAGAGAGAGAGAATGACCACGTACCCTGGAGGACATGCAACAGTCTTTTTCTTTTTGACCTACAGACTTTTTCTTTTTCCCTTCCTTTGGGCAGAGGGGGGGGGGGTTGAAAGATGTGTGGGTGGGTGAACTGGGGTAGGTAGTTATGTCCCGTGGTCGACGTTGTGCATATTTATTTCTAGATTTTAAGCCATTGCAGCACCACACGAAGAGTTTTTTCTTTCCACAATGAATGCCCTTACTTGATTCTAACTTAACCCAACCTAACTCTGCCTAACAGTATAAATCTAACAGTCAATCCTAACCCATCAGTAACCGACCCTAACTCAACAGCTTATCAGATATGCTCAGTCTTTCAAGTATGGCGATGGTCAACGCTGGAAAAGTCTTAGTAAGTCTGTCTCCCTCTAACTAAAACATCTAGTCTCTTAAAAACAATCAGTCCACACATCCGCAAATGAAAGGATCTTTAATTATGCTTTTATTTTTGTTCAGCTTCTCTCCTTAAGGGAAATGTCTTGGGTTCTTTCTATTAAATAGATCCCTTTTAAAAATCCAACCCTAACCTAACGCACCTTCCCTGCCCTAAATCCACCTAACACAACTAAACTAAACTAATCCAATACCTGATCTACGTCACCCCACCTTAACCTCACCTCACCTCACGTAACCCAATCTAACCTAATCCAACCTCACCTCCCCCTAACCTGACCTGACCTGACCAAGACCCGGCCTCCTGTAGCAGAAAATTGGAAAGCCCGAGCTACAGTTGTCAAATGAGCCGCCTCCCCCCTGCCGCATACCACACGTGCCCTGCCTTATTGGTCGTCCTCCCACCACCACCACCTACTTCATTGCACTTTCTTGCACGACTCCCTGCCTACCTCTCCTTCTGCAATACCTCAACCTGCTCTCTCTCTCTCTCTCTCTCTCTCTCTCTCTCTCTCTCACGCGCTTAGATAAGGGCTTAAAGCTGAGTTGCCTACTTGCCTGTTTAATTATGATTGCATTAAGGTCTGCGTGCTGTGAGTGTGGGCTGGGACGAGCAGATATATGAGAGAGAGAGAGAGAGAGAGAGGTGGAGGTGGGAGAAATGAAGAGATAAATTTCAGTACTTTTCGCGATTTTAGGCTGCGTTTTGTTTGCTTTCTCAGGATGATTACGAAGACTCTAACCAAATCCAAATTAACAGCAAAACCTAACTCCATTCTAGTTTAACCTAACGTAGACCTAACTTAACCTAACCTAACCCTACCAGCCTAACGAAATCCTGCCAGGAAAAAAAAATAAAGTGCCACAGTCGACTACTTTGGAAATTTGCATCGTGGAGCTGCAACACAATAGGATCCAGTCCAGGGGTTGGCCATGCTACAGGACTGCACAGCCAATGACAGCTTGCACTCAGGCCTTGTGTGTGTGTGTGTGTGTGTGTGTGTGTGTGTGTGTGTGTGTGTGTGTGTGTATAATTCACCGGGTCGGTCAGGATCACTTGGTGGTCGTGATCGTCGGCTTTTTCCCTCTCGGATGTGAGCTGAGAGCTCATTTAGTCCGATCTAAGGGCAAGGCTGTGACATTCACACAAACACACACCCATCCCCTTGCTCAAGGGGGACAGTAACCACCCACTTCGTCAGTGAAACTTTTCGCAACCTGAGCGAGGCGCGAACTCCCATCTACAAGATGGCAAGCGAGAACGTTGCCACTGAGCCAGCGAGTGTGTGTGTGTGTGTGTGTGTGTGTGTGTGTGTGTGTGTGTGTGTGTGTGTGTGTGTGTGTGTGTGTGTGTGTGTGTGTGTGTGTGTGTGTGTGTGAGATGGGGGAACGGAAGGGCAGCCGCGGGGGTGGGGTGGGGGGAGTACTTTAAGCCAGAGCCAGCCACCTCTCTCCAGCAGCGAGATCACAACCACTGAACCAGAGAGCTCAGAGGGGAGTGGGAGGGGGAGGGGGAAAGGGGAAGGGGAGGGGGGGAGGGAGGGGAGGGGGAGGGAGGGGAGGGGAGGGGAGGGGAGGGGAGGGGAGGGAGGGGAGGGGAAGGGGAGGGGGGGAGGGGTCAATCTTCCACACGCCACGCTACATTTCACAACTGTTTTCTTGACCATTTCAGGGTGAGAGATCGTAATCTTTTTTTTTATTGTTCTACCATCAAATTTTAATAAGGCATGGAGCAGCTTTTCACGTCCTCCACAGGTTGAAAAAAAGTTTGCTGGGAAGAAAAATATTCCTTTTATAATTCTTATTTCATTCATGTGAGGAAAACTGCACATCACGTACTTCTGCGACTTCATAGCACACACACACACACACACACACACACACACACACACACACACACACACACTATCTATCTATCTATCTATATACCTAGGCTGCTTCCCCCAAGGAAAGGGAGGTAGCCGAGACAGGACGACTCACTCTCCATTTACTCATCCATTCAAACACATTCATTCGCATCTTAGCCCCAAACGGGAGAACGGACAGATCCTCACTGCACCACACCGCACAAGGGTCAACTGCGCAATGCAATCAGTGACATCCGCAGCAGGGCCCGACAGCAGAACTGGTTTACCCCTGCCACATCATAATAGACCCATCCCCTTACCCGCACCTGACCTGACTAGCTGATCAGACCAAATGCGGGAGAATATCCCCTCAGGGCTGCGTCATCACTTATTCATTCACAATTTCTCTCCACTTATTTCTGTCACGCACAGCCACTCTTCCTTGCTCAACAGACATCCCTCTCGCATCCAGCGCTCTCTTCACACTGTCCATCCATCGTATTCGTGGTCTTCCTCTCAGCCTTACACCTCTCACATCAGATCTAGTTATCTTTTTCACCAGTCGCTCATTATCCATTCTTTCCATATGCCCAAACCATTGCAACACCCTCTGCTCAACTCTACCAGCCATCTCCCGAACAACTCCAGTTCTCCTTCGCACTTCATCATTTCGCACTCGATCCATACGCGTCACTCCACACATACTCCTCAGACATCTCATCTCCATTACATTCAAACTTTTCCTCTCTGCTACACCCATATTCCATGTTTCAGCCCCATATAATGCAGTCGGTACCACAACACCCTCATACAGCCTTCTCTTTACATCCATTCTAAGCGAACGACATTTAAACACTTTTTTCATTCCTCCCAGCACCTGTCCTACTTCATTTATTCTAAATTTCACTTCTGCATCTATTCTTCCATCCACAGCAACATGTGACCCAAGATATTTAAAACACTCTACCTCCTTAAGCAACTCACCATTCAAAACTATATTCATCCCCCTACCATCTATCAACCTCGTACACTTCATCACTTTACTCTTATTCTCATTTACTTTCAATTTCCTCCTTTCACACACCCTTCCAAACTCCTCTACCAACTGTCTCAATCTCTCCTCTGAATCAGTCACCAGTGCAGTATCATCTGCAAACAGCAGCTGCTTCAGATTCCACTCTCCTCCATCAACATTTACCAGATTCAGACCACCTAAAACTCTTGCATTCACCTCCCTTACAACACCATCCATGTAAATAGTAAACAACCAAGGCGACATCACACATCCCTGTCGCAGCCCCACTCTCACGGGAAACCAATCACTCACAGCATTTCCCACTCTTACACACGCTCTACTATTTACATAAAAACTTTTCACCCCTTTTAGTAACCTACCATCAACTCCATACAATCTTAAAACAGTCCACAAAACCTCCCTATCAATTCTATCATACGCTTTCTCTAAATCCATAAATGCCCAAAATACATCCTTGCCTTTCGCCAAATACTTTTCACACACTTGTCTCACAGCAAACACCTGATCAACGCATCCCCTCCCTCTCCTAAAGCCACACTGCTCATCACTAATCACTCCCTCTGTACCCTCTCTAACTCTCATAATTAACACTCTACCATACACCTTACCTACAACACTCAACAGACTTATACCCCTAAAGCTAGTACATTCATACTTATCACCCTTGCCTTTATACAACGGGACCACACAAGCACTTGCCCAATCAATTGGCACCATACCTTTCTCAAAGCACACATTCAACAATCTTACTAACCAGTCAACAATAGTCACTCCACCACCCTTCAGGCATTCCACAGCACACCCATCCATACCTGCAGCTTTCCCTGTTTTCATCTCCTTTATTGCCTTCTCCACTTCCTCCTTCGTGATCAAAGAATCATTCAACTCTCCCAACACATTTATTCCTTGCATCCTTCCATCCGCCACAATCTCAGCCACCCTTTCCTCCTCTACATTTAACAATCTTTCAAAATACTCTGCCCATCTCTTCCTTACTGCATCCATCTCAATTAACATCCTTCCATCCTCTGCTTTTACTCGTTCTTCCTTCCCAGACTCTCCCTTTCGCACCCTTTTCACCTCCTTCCAAAACATTTTCTTATTCTGTTGAAAATTCTCTGTCAGCCGCATACCCCACCTCTCATCTGCTGCCACTTTAGCATCACGCACAGCCCTTCTCGCTCTATTCCTCTTTTCCTTATACCTTTCATATGACATCTCATCCTTCCTTTGCAGCCACACTTCATATGCACGTCTCTTCTCAGCCACAGCCATACTTACTTCCTCGCACCACCATTCACTTCCTTTTCTTACACCACCACCCACACGTCTCACACCACACACCTCTTCTGCATGCCCCACCACAGCACTCTTAAACAACTGCCATTCCTCCTCCACGCTGCCATTTTCCCGATCTTTCACTGCGTTCCACTCATCTTTCAATTTCTCCTGATACTCTATCTTTTTCTCTCTTTTATCCAGCTCACTCACTTTCAAAACCTAACTGCCACACCTAACCCTCCTAGCTCTCACCCATCTCTTACCTACTTTTAACTTTCCCTCCACCAGGTAGTGGTCAGACATACCTCCACCCTCCCCTCTCAGAACTCTCACATCCAACAATCTTCCTATTACGTTCCTAGACACAACCACATAGTCCATCAAGGCTCTATCAACAACCCTTCCACCCTCCTGTCTCACCCATGTATACTTATAAATATCTTTCTTCTCAAACAGCGTATTCCCAATCACCATCTCTCGCTCAACACACATCGCTATCATTCGTTCCCCATTATCATTTCTTCCAGGCACACCGTGCATACCAACTACGCCTTCAACTGCTACATTTCCCACTCTAGCATTCAGATCTCCCATCATTACCACATTCACATTCGCTCCAAAACTCTGCAGACGCTCATCAACATCATTCCAGAAAGACTCCCTCTCTTGTTCATCCCTTTCACTACCAGGCCCATATGCACTCACAAACACCCACAACTCACGTTCAAATTTCGCTTTCACCCACATCAGTCTCGATGACATCTCCTTCCATTCAATCACACATTGCTGTACTTCCGGACTCACTAACAAGGCCACACCTTCTCTTGCCCTTCCTCTATCAACACCTGACAATCTTCCATTCACACTTCCAAACATAGATTCCCCCTTCCCTTTCATCTTCGTTTCACTCAAAGCTAACACATCCAACTTTCTTCTCACAAACATTCTCCCAATCTCCTCCCTTTAAGCCTCAATCGTACTACATCCACGCACATTCATAGACCCAATCTTCAGGGAACGGGGATAACTCCATCCCCCATCCCTTTCTCTGGCCTGTCTCTTTTTAGGAACTAAAAAACAGAGGAGGGGGTCCCTAGTCCCCTCACCCCGCCCCTTTTAGTCGCCTTTTACGACACGCAGGGAATACGGTGGCAGTATTCTTCCTAACACAACCATCAAATTTTAATAAGGTATGGAGCAGCTTTTCCCGTCCTCCATAGGTTGAAAAAAAGTTTGCTGGGAAGAAAAATATTCCTTTTATAATTCTTATTTCATTCATGTGAGGAAAACTGCACATCACGTACTTCTGCGACTTCATAGCACACACACACACACACACACACACACACACACACTATCTATCTATCTATACTGTATACCTAGGCTGCTTCCCCCAAGGAAAGGGAGGTAGCCGAGACAGGACGACTCACTCTCCATTTACTCATCCATTCAAACACATTCATTCGCATCTTAGCCCCAAACGGGAGAACGGACAGATCCTCACTGCACCACACCGCACAAGGGTCAACTGCGCAATGCAATCAGTGACATCCGCAGCAGGGCCCGACAGCAGAACTGGTTTACCCCTGCCACATCATAATAGACCCATCCCCTTACCCGCACCTGACCTGACTAGCTGATCAGACCAAATGCGGGAGAATATCCCCTCAGGGCTGCGTCATCACTTATTCATTCACAATTTCTCTCCACTTATTTCTGTCACGCACAGCCACTCTTCCTTGCTCAACAGACATCCCTCTCGCATCCAGCGCTCTCTTCACACTGTCCATCCATCGTATTCGTGGTCTTCCTCTCAGCCTTACACCTCTCACATCAGATCTAGTTATCTTTTTCACCAGTCGCTCATTATCCATTCTTTCCATATGCCCAAACCATTGCAACACCCTCTGCTCAACTCTACCAGCCATCTCCCGAACAACTCCAGTTCTCCTTCGCACTTCATCATTTCGCACTCGATCCATACGCGTCACTCCACACATACTCCTCAGACATCTCATCTCCATTACATTCAAACTTTTCCTCTCTGCTACACCCATATTCCATGTTTCAGCCCCATATAATGCAGTCGGTACCACAACACCCTCATACAGCCTTCTCTTTACATCCATTCTAAGCGAACGACATTTAAACACTTTTTTCATTCCTCCCAGCACCTGTCCTACTTCATTTATTCTAAATTTCACTTCTGCATCTATTCTTCCATCCACAGCAACATGTGACCCAAGATATTTAAAACACTCTACCTCCTTAAGCAACTCACCATTCAAAACTATATTCATCCCCCTACCATCTATCAACCTCGTACACTTCATCACTTTACTCTTATTCTCATTTACTTTCAATTTCCTCCTTTCACACACCCTTCCAAACTCCTCTACCAACTGTCTCAATCTCTCCTCTGAATCAGTCACCAGTGCAGTATCATCTGCAAACAGCAGCTGCTTCAGATTCCACTCTCCTCCATCAACATTTACCAGATTCAGACCACCTAAAACTCTTGCATTCACCTCCCTTACAACACCATCCATGTAAATAGTAAACAACCAAGGCGACATCACACATCCCTGTCGCAGCCCCACTCTCACGGGAAACCAATCACTCACAGCATTTCCCACTCTTACACACGCTCTACTATTTACATAAAAACTTTTCACCCCTTTTAGTAACCTACCATCAACTCCATACAATCTTAAAACAGTCCACAAAACCTCCCTATCAATTCTATCATACGCTTTCTCTAAATCCATAAATGCCCAAAATACATCCTTGCCTTTCGCCAAATACTTTTCACACACTTGTCTCACAGCAAACACCTGATCAACGCATCCCCTCCCTCTCCTAAAGCCACACTGCTCATCACTGATCACTCCCTCTGTACCCTCTCTAACTCTCATAATTAACGCTCTACCATACACCTTACCTACAACACTCAACAGACTTATACCCCTAAAGCTAGTACATTCATACTTATCACCCTTGCCTTTATACAACGGGACCACACAAGCACTTGCCCAATCAATTGGCACCATACCTTTCTCAAAGCACACATTCAACAATCTTACTAACCAGTCAACAATAGTCACTCCACCACCCTTCAGGCATTCCACAGCACACCCATCCATACCTGCAGCTTTCCCTGTTTTCATCTCCTTTATTGCCTTCTCCACTTCCTCCTTCGTGATCAAAGAATCATTCAACTCTCCCAACACATTTATTCCTTGCACCCTTCCATCCGCCACAATCTCAGCCACCCTTTCCTCCTCTACATTTAACAATCTTTCAAAATACTCTGCCCATCTCTTCCTTACTGCATCCATCTCAATTAACATCCTTCCATCCTCTGCTTTTACTCGTTCTTCCTTCCCAGACTCTCCCTTTCGCACCCTTTTCACCTCCTTCCAAAACATTTTCTTATTCTGTTGAAAATTCTCTGTCAGCCGCATACCCCACCTCTCATCTGCTGCCACTTTAGCATCACGCACAGCCCTTCTCGCTCTATTCCTCTTTTCCTTATACCTTTCATATGACATCTCATCCTTCCTTTGCAGCCACACTTCATATGCACGTCTCTTCTCAGCCACAGCCATACTTACTTCCTCGCACCACCATTCACTTCCTTTTCTTACACCACCACCCACACGTCTCACACCACACACCTCTTCTGCATGCCCCACCACAGCACTCTTAAACAACTGCCATTCCTCCTCCACGCTGCCATTTTTCCCGATCTTTCACTGCGTTCCACTCATCTTTCAATTTCTCCTGATACTCTATCTTTTTCTCTCTTTTATCCAGCTCACTCACTTTCAAAACCTAACTGCCACACCTAACCCTCCTAGCTCTCACCCATCTCTTACCTACTTTTAACTTTCCCTCCACCAGGTAGTGGTCAGACATACCTCCACCCTCCCCTCTCAGAACTCTCACATCCAACAATCTTCCTATTACGTTCCTAGACACAACCACATAGTCCATCAAGGCTCTATCAACAACCCTTCCACCCTCCTGTCTCACCCATGTATACTTATAAATATCTTTCTTCTCAAACAGCGTATTCCCAATCACCATCTCTCGCTCAACACACATCGCTATCATTCGTTCCCCATTTTCATTTCTTCCAGGCACACCGTGCATACCAACTACGCCTTCAACTGCTACATTTCCCACTCTAGCATTCAGATCTCCCATCATTACCACATTCACATTCGCTCCAAAACTCTGCAGACACTCATCAACATCATTCCAGAAAGACTCCCTCTCTTGTTCATCCCTTTCACTACCAGGCCCATATGCACTCACAAACACCCACAACTCACGTTCAAATTTCGCTTTCACCCACATCAGTCTCGATGACATCTCCTTCCATTCAATCACACATTGCTGTACTTCCGGACTCACTAACAAGGCCACACCTTCTCTTGCCCTTCCTCTATCAACACCTGACAATCTTCCATTCACACTTCCAAACATAGATTCCCCCTTCCCTTTCATCTTCGTTTCACTCAAAGCTAACACATCCAACTTTCTTCTCACAAACATTCTCCCAATCTCCTCCCTTTAAGCCTCAATCGTACTACATCCACGCACATTCATAGACCCAATCTTCAGGGTACGGGGATAACTCCATCCCCCATCCCTTTCTCTGGCCTGTCTCTTTTTAGGAACTAAAAAACAGAGGAGGGGGTCCCTAGTCCCCTCACCCCGCCCCTTTTAGTCGCCTTTTACGACACGCAGGGAATACGGTGGCAGTATTCTTCCTAACACAACCATCAAATTTTAATAAGGTATGGAGCAGCTTTTCCCGTCCTCCATAGGTTGAAAAAAAGTTTGCTGGGAAGAAAAATATTCCTTTTATAATTCTTATTTCATTCATGTGAGGAAAACTGCACATCACGTACTTCTGCGACTTCATAGCACACACACACACACACACACACACACTATCTATCTATCTATATACCTAGGCTGCTTCCCCCAAGGAAAGGGAGGTAGCCGAGACAGGACGACTCACTCTCCATTTACTCATCCATTCAAACACATTCATTCCGTTTCTCTCCTTCCTCCCTATTTCTACGTATCTCTATCTCCCTGTCCTTCCGTCCCCCCTCTCCCTCCTCCTTCATCTCTCACTGCCTTTCTCTCACCCCCTACCTCCCACACACAAAGCCAATTAGCTTTTCGTAATCGCCTAAAAAAAAAAAAACAAGAGGCCGTTCTAACTTTACGGGTTTACAAGTAACAAATTGTCCATTCTAACTCTGGCAATGTTTTCTAAATTCACAAGAGAAAATAAAATGTATTCTCAGTCTATCCTATTTTCCATTATATATTTTGGAGACATGGAGAAAAGGCGATCTACTCTATCAAACTATTTTCAGACTCAGATCTCTTTATATACAAGCATAAATTTCATCTTGGCTTCTGAATTTACAAGATACATAAAAACACATGGACGTCTGCCAATCCTTTTTTTTTTTTTTTTTTTTTCCCAGGATCCTGTGTCTGTCCTCAGGTGTGTCTGAAGCCACGGCATTTTCTCAATACCCATTTGCACTTTATGCGGCAACAAATAGTAACGAGTCTGGTAACGAGAGGGCCAGGCACACCGACCCCTCTCCCGTCCTCTGCATACTGGGTGGTTGGCACGCGATCAGGCACCAATACTCTGCTACTCTCACCTTGTTTATACCGTCCTCTTTATCTATCTATAACCTGGTTTCTGTTCGTCTCTCTCTCTCTCTCTCTCTCTCTCTCTCATCCTACAACCTTATTAACACTGCGAGACATCCACGCTCAGCCTTCCTCTCCCTCTCTGTTCTCTCCGTTTCTCTCCTTCCTCCCTATTTCTACGTATCTCTATCTCCCTGTCCTTCCGTCCCCCCTCTCCCTCCTTCATCTCTCACTGCCTTTCTCTCACCCCCTACCTCCCTCTCCCTCCTACCGCTTCTGATGGACAACTTGTGGTGGTGTCTGCGGCAGTGAGGGAGTATTGGACGCTGACCCTGTCACCCAAAGTATCCTCACATGCACTGCCACTACCTTGTCAATTCCCGCAACTACCTTGTTCTGCCACCACCCTACCCTGTCACCTTTCCTGCCACCACTCTATCCTGTCACCTTTCCTGCCACCACCCTCCCCTGTCACTTTTCCTGCCACCACCGTACCCTGTCACCTCTCCTGCCACCATCCTACCCCGTCACCTCTCCTGCCACCACCCTGCCCTGTCACCTTTTCTGTCACCATCTTGTCTGCCCACTCTTCGTCCTGCCACCTGTCCTGCCATCACCTTGCCCTATAACCTTTTTTGTCATCACCCTACCCTGTCGCCTTACTTGCCACCATCTTACTCAGCCATCTGCTCTGCCACCACCCTACCATGCCACATATCCTACCACCACCCGGCCCTGTCACCTGTCCGGCCACCACCTTGTCCCGCCAACTATCCAATCATCAACATACTCTGCCTTGCGGCCTCGTTCTGCCTGTCCACCATACCATCACCACCACAACTACCATCCTGTGAGGCTTCAAGTCACTGTGGACAGTGGTCAGGTAGAGTTGGAGGCTGTGGTCCAATAAGAGCCTCGGTTCTCGCCTGCTGCACGAAGCAACACGACTGACGCCAGCACCTGACTTAGGTCACTGGATTCGACTGGGTCTAAGTATCTGTACATGAGTAAAAAAAAAAAAAAATCTCGACGGCGTAATATGTTTATGGTTAATTACGTATATCTGATAAATCGCTTGCAATAAAGATAGTAATCCTTTTAAAAATACTTACGTAAACATCAATAACCATTACCATTATAATCCTGACCCACTTACCCATGTTAACACGTGGTATGAAAACTGAGAGCAGAGTTCTTTGATCTCTGGCGATATAACTCAGTGGAGGAAGGAAGCCCCTAGTACAATCTCCCTCGCATGCCACAGAAGGTACATTCTTGTGACTTGTCCTGTGAATTAGTCGCATGTAACTACACTCGCGTACAACGCCCAACAGTTGCTGCTGAAAGATTTGTCAGTGACAATAAAACAAATAGGACTGTCAATAAGACTTCGTTCATTTTATCACACTGCACTGTGCTCGTAACGTTCACGAAACTTCTGGCAAGTGTACAAGGCTGCTTGCAATTAAGCTGATGGTCGGTGGCGTTGTCTTACCACATGGAGTTTCTCCAGCTCATATATATATATAGATAGATAGATAGATAGAGATAGATAGAGAGAGAGATATAGACAGATAGATAGACAGATAGAGAGATAGACAGATATAATGTATATACACACACACACACACACACACACACATATATATATATATATATATATATATATATATATATATATATATATATATATTACACACACACACACATATATATATTACACACAGTCATATACATAATATATAAATACACACACACACACATACAGTATCTGTCTATCGAATTTCCGTTAAAGACGTAGCACATACAGTTCAGCTCGTGGCCTTTGGTTCCTTCTTCCTCGCATAAAAAAAAAAAAAATACGGATTCTCTTTTGATCCAGTCGTACACACAGCCGGTCATATCCTTCAAATCCTATTTTTGACTAAAACTTAGAGAGAGAGAGAGAGAGAGAGAGAGAGAGAGAAACGTCAGTCCAACACAACCCGCTACAATCCCCATCCCAACAACCATCCCTCTCACACACGGCACTGCAATCTATCCTGAACACTACTGTCCTCCCCTTGCCCTGCTAGCCTCTCCACTTGTGCATGTCCTTTTGCTCAACCTCTTGCACACCAAGTCATAAACCCAGGAAGCTAGAGGCACCAATAAACTCGCCTCAGTCGTCCTCAAGAGAGTTCATATACTTCCTCTTTTTCGCGGCAAAGGGGGAACTCGTCCGTGCCCCCCGCCCCCCATCCAGGAACTTGGTAATTGCCTTTCCACTGGGCCTCGTCAACTTGTGGCTTTGCGTGCAACAAACTTCCTGAACAAGACTAATTAAGTACGACGCTGCTGCCCCTTATCTTCCCTCCTGTGCCACGTACGACCCTCCTCTTCCTACGACCCTCCTCTTCCTACGACCCCCATGCTTATACGACCCTCCTGTTCATACGACCCCCCTGTTCTTACTAACCCATTTGCTCCCGAAACCCAGTTTACAGTTAGCGCAACTCTGGCGCCATAAGCCCATTTGCCTTTCATACCTTATTGACAGCACAAGGCCTCTCGGTTCACGACTACCACTTTCTATCACTGAACATTCCCTCCTCGCACGACTTCTTAACAACAGGTCGTCATCAATCACATGAGCTCTATAATGATGGCGTCAGGTGGGGGAGATAAACCACCTCCTGAACTGTGATGCGTGTGACTGACGGAAGACAAGGCAATTTTAGTCGATGAAAACTGAAATCTGCGAAATGAATGACAGAATATACTTCCAAACAATACTCTTGCCTTCCTTAACTGCATCATGAAAGCTTTACTTTCATTCAAAACTATGAAACTACCAGAAAAGTTTAATATAATTTTATGAATATCAGCGTCTAGATGAAAACAATACATATGATAAATTTTAAAGGACAATTAACTGTTGTGTTACCAAGATCAGGGACAGGTGACAAACAGGGATAATTGTGTCCTACTGCACAGGAGATACAAAAAGGATGCTGCAAGTAACGCAAAGTTTAACCGGACAAAAATAACTATCACATTGGGCTACCGAAGCAGCGAGTGAAAATGATCGGTGTGGATATACAGAGCTTTGAACTCCATGTCCTATTGCAGAATCACGGAACTTAAATCACAAAACTCCTATTGAAAAAAAAAAAAATATCTGGGTACCCACCAGGAACGTCCGGAAAGCTGCACCCACTTTACCCACACATGGAAAGTGTGGAATATGTGGGTGTTTTTCTTCCACCTGAACAATTATTTAACGACACTGATATCCAGACAGAGCAGGGACGGAATTATTGAAGGGCACATGAATTATCAAATCGTTTATGAATTATTCTAGTGTACAAAATATATCCGAGAAGCATGTGGCAAAATTGTCCTAAATCCTCCCCCTCCTCCGCATCATCATCATCATCATCACTATCATTATTATCAACATCATCATCATCATCATCATCAATGTGGTAAAATCGTCCTAATTATCATCATCATAATCATCAATGTCAAAATCGTCCAAAATATCAGTTATCATCCTTATCCTCTTCTTCCTCCTCCTCATCATTGTCCTTATCCTCCTCCTCCTCCTCCTCCTCCTCATCATCATCATCATCATCATCATCATCATTCTTTCCCCCTACCTACGACTGGGGATGGAAACCTGAACCGTGCATCATCATCATCATCATCATCACCCAATCCCTTTCTCCCCAGTTAAGGCTGTGGACTGAAACCTCGCAAATTTCCCCTCTCAATACCTCAATTCCGCGCACGCTCCCGATAAGGTTAGCATGGCACTGGAATACCTCTTATCTGACCCACATGGCTCACGACCTTTATCTTTAACCAGAGCCTATCCTTATCACCAGCGGCCCTTACCACACCTCATTTCAAACCCTCAATCCAGCATTTCTTCTTTACTATTTTTTTACATCCTGCCATTAACCCCTTCAATTCCAGGACCCGTTTTCTGCTTAATACTGCTATTACCTGGTGCATATAGTATACTTCAGGAGAGACTATTTTGAAATGAAGGGGATAGATATAAGCTTCAATGACTCGTTCACAGCTAAAAGTCCTCCCTAAATTAAAGTCCTTTGGAGACTGTATGAAATATAAACATCACACTGACGGGATTAACAATCTGATTTTAGTTAGGGAATAAATCCCTATACCACACACACACACACACACACACACACACATACACACTCCACATCCATACCTGCGCCACCCCCATCACAAAATCCAAAACCCCTCCCTGTACACACAACCAACTTATAATGATTTTCAAGCAGACAGAAAACTTAAACCCCATCACATAATATTTTGTTGTACGACCACTTCCACTTCTGCTGATATATTTTTGGTTTTACTCTTTGATTTAGTCTCGTATTAATTTTATTTTACATATACAAAACACAGATGATACACAGGACGCACCGAAAGTAAGGAAAAATGCAGGATACGTTAACGTGGAGAGAAAAGGAGCAGACAGCAGAGATAAGCAGTGTATGACAGAAGGGTGGAAGCAGATATTCAACATTCAGCAGACTCAGCAGACACCGACACGAACACAAGCTCAAAATTCAACACGCAACCTTACGATCAATTCTCTGCGTAAACAAGATTTTTTTTACCACGACGAACAAGACACGAGGGAAGACTTTGCACCCTCCCTCCCTTGTCTTTCCTGGGATAAAAATCTTAGCTACGAGAGGAACCTAGTCGTAAGTCTGTAAATGCGGGTTCAGCAAGCTATTTTTTCTGCACTCAGGGGGTCTCACAGCAGCGTTGGGTGCAGAGCTAAGAGGAAAAAGGCGGCAGAGAGAGAGAGAGAGAGAGAGAGAGAGAGAGAGAGAGAGAGAGAGAGAGAGAGAGAGAGAGAGAGAGAGAGAGAGAATCCTTACACGGGAAAAAAAAAAAAAAAAAAAAAGATACACTCTGCATCACAGAAGCAAACACACGTACAAAGAAAACACGCCAGAAAAGACATACATAAACGCCATGCCACGCAAACCACAAAAAAAACAAAAACAAACACAAACATTAAAACAGTCAAAAGGCCCCTCAAAGGAGTGCGGGAGAAAGAGCAGTGGGGTAAGAGTGCGTGAAATAGTGTGTGCAAAGAGTGAGCATGTGTGGCAAATAAAGGCAAGAAGGCAAAAAAAAGGTGCGTGGGGTACAGTATGCACGGCCGAAACGGTGCGTGGGGTGCGAAAAATGCGTGTTTTGAAAAAGGTGCGTTGTGGTCAAAAACGTGTACGAACGTGAGTGTGGTCAGAGCAATACGTGTGGCCAAAGAAGTGTATGTGACAGAAAAGGTGCGTTACGATGTATATAATTTGAATGTGCGCACGGGGAGAGAAGTTTGTGTGCTAAAGAAGTGCGTTGTAGCCAGAAAGGTAGGTCTGACCATACAGGTGCGTTGAGATCAAAACCGTGTACCTGACAGAGGTGCGTGTGAAAATTGTGTGCATGAGAGGTGCGTGTGTCAAAGAAATGCGTGAGAGGTATGTACGCGTGGTATGAACACCGTGTGGCCAAAAAAGGTGCACTGTGACCATAAACTTGCTGTCGCCAGAAAGGTGCACGTGGCAGAAAGGTGTAACGTGACCAAAGACGTGCGTGACACCGAGAGATATGCAACTTAAATGAAAGAGGTGCGTTCTGCTCGTATGGGGAGGTGCGTCATAATCAGGAGTGCTTGTGACCGGAGAGACACCTCAGACAAACAGACAGGTGCATTAGACAGTGAAGTGCCTGTCAGTGAGGTACATATGCTGAAAAGCGCGCGTGTTAGAAAGGTACGTAAGACTGTGAGGTGCATGTGGCAGAGAAGAGTAGAGAGGTGCGTAATACAGTGAGCTGCATGTGAGAAAGAGGTGCATGTGGGAAGAGTGCGTGGTAAGGAATGTATATGGTAAGGTAGAGTGCGGTACCTCGGCGGTCGTTGGAATCGAGTGCGGTCTGCAGCACGGTGACGCCCGGAACCACGATCGCGGGAAGGGTGCGGCTCCTCACCAGGGGCGGCCTCGACACCACCACGCCGCCCTCCTTCACAGAGCTGCAGGTAAGGAGAGAAACAAGACTTTAGATGCAGTACTTCAATCACCATCATCATCATCAACATCATCATCATTTTCCTCACAGCTGGGCTAGATACGAAACAAGACATTATACAGTACTTCAAATCATCATCATTTTTTTCCACAGCCATGATATATACGCAGCAAATTAAATGATATTACTCCCCCTCCCTTTCAAACGTAAAAACAAACATTAGGTATGGTATTCTACACATTTAAAATAGTGGTATAATTCCCTTCCTTTACCAAACTAGGGACAGAGCATTACATCAGGCACAGGCACCCTACTTACACACATGAAAGAATATACAAGAATAAATATAAGTATACACAAACCTCCATCTTTCAATGGGCCACAGATGAGAGAAAAACGGGTTATCAGTCAGTCGTCAGTATATCAATGAATAAATAAATAATAAAAACATTCATAAATTACAAACCATCTTCTCTGCCCCGTCATACGTATCCGGCTTCCAAGCATCACAGAAGAGAGTAAAAAATATTAGGTGTTATTACCAAACTTACTATGGCGTGTGTGCAATAATACGAAACAAAAAGCTAAAACAACTACTTCATATAACACTCATACTTTTGACACCTAATCATAGTCTACCATCGTCTTATCTTCGTTTGCCTGGGGTGAGGCGGTGACAAGCTGCGAGAGAGTTATGATACTATGACACGTAAAGTTAATAGATGGAGAGTCCTCATTTCCTACAACACAGTAATACAGTAATTACCAAGCCTTTACCACACAGTACGCCACTCCTTACTTCACCGCACCGTTATTACATTTACGTTTTACCCCTAATTTCTCAGGTGCAAAAATAATAAATGCTGCTCTCCTTTTGTTACCTAGAGACTGAAAACAAGAAAGAGGGTGTAAAGTGACTACTGTGTGTAGTATTCTGTGGGTCTGTTTGGGTGTTTCCTTACCAGTTAAGCTACGCAGTTACGTTTACAAAAGCTATTCTTTCGTGTTTTGGAATTTACTGTATAACACTTACTAACTTGAGAACTGTTTCAAGACGTTAGATTTTTTTTTTTCAGACGATGAATAGAGGAAGGAAAAACAAACAAGAAAATCCATACACCAGATTACAGGCATCTTCCGTTCTTTGAAAAAAAAAAAAAAAAAAAAAAACCGTTATCTTCTTTAACACAAGCAATCACACTCGCATATCAAGATTACATCCTTAACTACCACCAGACTACTTGACTACTTACAGTACATACACCCAGGCTACAAAAGTGTGGCTATGAGACTACATCATGACTACTAGCAAACTCCATACTTACACTGTGGCTACAAATCTACCTCCATACCTACCACGAACTACCTTTCTACACTCAGGCTCCTCGAACTACCAAACTACCTCTCTAATTACTACCAGACTACCCCCCTTAATAGCCAGAGTGAGAGGGCTACAACGAGTCTTCCCCGTCTCCTGAGGCTACCCGGGCAAGTTTGGATATAGTGGCCAATGTGGCAAGTCTAGCGGATGATTACCAATATCGACGGGTGTAGCAGACCTAGCGATTACTCTGTGTGTGTGTGTGTGTGTGTGTGTGTGTGTGTGTGTGTGTGCAGCACGTCAGTTTTCTATGTTATTACTGGAATTCCATGTCAACAATGAAAAGTTTTGTATGACATGCAACACAAAAATAAGATGAACAAAAAGAAAGAAAAAAAAAAAACTTAAGAAGAGGTTTCGAAAGCAACCCAAGCTCATGAGAATACGGTGGCCTGGAGAGGAGAGAAGTGAACAAGTCTACTCTCTCCAATATCATCAATAGCGGCAATCAAGGAACGGGGAAGATATGGGATGTCCCGGGAGAGGCAAAGGGGAGAGAAAACGGGGGAGGGGGCGGGAGAGGGACCGAAATGGGCAACTTTAGGATGTCCAGTATACGCACAAATACTGGTAGGAATGGGGAACTTTAGGATGCGTGTAGGAGAAGTGGGTCAGCGTGGGGGACTGCAGAATGAATATAAAACTGACCCTAGACTGACTGGGAGAAAAGGGTGGGATAGAAAAAGGGCTTTAGAATGTATATAAAAATGCTTCCGTACTGGCTACACAGAAAGAAAATGAGGGGTGGGTTTGAATGGGGAACTTCAGAATTTGTATAAAAATTGGCTTTGGACTGGCTGCGGGCGTGACGGAAAAACTGCTTTTGGATATTAGGAGGGGATCGATATGCTTGCCAAGTAAGGGAGTGAATGAAGACGCTCAAAAACATACAGGCACACGCAAGCATGCATACATACTCAGGCACGGATGTAATTACTTACACACACATACACACACACACACACAAAGGAGAGGAGCCACGTCACAACACGTCACAGACACACAGGAGGAAGCGGACGGGCCTCTGATGAAACGAGCTGGGCAAGACCCGTGAATTAAGCTCTGAAAAAATAGCGTCCCTCTCAGTTCCCTCCCTACCCTACCCCAGACCCCCAAACCTCACCCCTCATTCCTCCCCATAACCATTCCTCCCCACCCCTCACCATCTCCCATTCCCTCGTTCCTTACAGCCCCACGTACTTCTCACTCCCCTCTCCCCTGCGCCCCAATTCACGTCCTTTGCCTCCCTGGGTCTCGGTTCACAAACTTCAGATCATTTCCTTCTCGTATCTCCGAACCGATTTTTCAAGAACTAGAAACAAGGGAAGCTTCTGCATTCTTTTCTTTGTCTTTCCAACATGACATACGGTTACGACGGTAAATTCATCGTTAATCTGTTCATGGCTCCCAGTCCTGGGGAAGGGAAGGGAAGGGAAGGGAAGGGAAGGGAAGGGAAGGGAAGGGAAGGGATGGGGAGGCGAGGGGAGGGGAGGCCAGAGTAAGATCACAGCAGAAAATGGGCAATATCGTGACAGCGCTATAAAGATCTGGAATAAAAGCAACATCAGACGTACTGCAAATATAGTTATGTGAGGTTTATGCCGCCATTTGTTGCATGTATGAGAACTACTTGGCCTCAGGGAATGGACAATGAATTCTATGTCGACAGATAAATAAAAAGGACATTCAGCTACGGGGTACTCAATAATCAAAATACCATACCCACGCCTAGCCGATATTATTATTATTATTATTATTATTATTATTATTATTATTATTATTATTATCATTATTATTATTTTTAGCTACATCACTGATTTTGACCCCTGACCTTCATGTCACACCACGAATTCTGACCTTGACCCCTGACCTTCACCTGCCACACCACGAATTCTGACCTTGACCCCTGACCCTCACCTTTGATCTACCTTCCCTATAATCTCATCACCTCTTCCTACTCCTCCACAAAATGTATGTGCCATGTTTAATACGGATCGAGAAGAACTCATGAGATAATGATGCTCTGAACTTTAACCTTTACCTGTACCATTGATTTTTCATTGATCTGTACCAAAATCATACCTTTTCATCCCTGGTCCACATGCAATATATGTGCTAAGTTTGATCGAAATCGGAACAGGCAATCATGAGATAATATGATAAAACTGACACGCAAATACATACACAGAAACAGACTCGATTAAAACAGGTACATCTTCAGTGTCGCCAACATTGCAACAACAACAATAGCATTAACATCACCACCAACACTAGCATTACCACCACAATAACCCATCACCACCACCACTACCACCATCACCACCACCACCACCACCAACAACAACAACAATAACAACATACAGGAGGCATTGATAAATAAAACGACTCTGATTGACCATGCGAAAGTAACGACGTCATCGAGATCAAAAAAAATTTTCAACTCTCTCTCTCTCTCTCTCTCTCTCTCTCTCTCTCTCAGACTAAATGATTGGGGGCAAGGGTGGCAGTACGGTACGGTACGGTACGGAATTACGGTACGACATTTCTTTTTTAAGTACGGTACGATACGAAATTACGTTAATTTTCCCGTACCTTTTCCGTACCCAATCCGTACTTATTTATTCAAATGTGACTCTCCAATGTCCAGAATAATCCAGACGATAAATATTGACTTTTAGATAGGGTAACCTAATTACTTCCATGGCGAATGTTCTATTTTAAGATATAATCTTATATTTTAGCGTGTGTGTGTGTGTGTGTGTGTGTGTGTGTGTGTGTGTGTGTGTGTGTGTGTGTGTGTGTGTGTGTGTGTGTTACAGTATGTATATATATATATATATATATATATATATATATATATATATATGTATATATATATATATATATAATCTACGGACTTATGTTTATGAATGTGAATACAAGTTCATTTTAAAAGATCAGTGAATGATAGTAACGAAGTTTTTTGTTCATACGGATGTGAAAGCTTAAGTCCATTCATTAAAACGACCAAAAATCGTTACTGCTAACCTCTGTAACTTGAAAACTACTAGATTAAGTTAATATCTCAACCATTTGGAAATAGTCAACCAGAGAGTATTTTTGGAAATTTACGATTTATTTCCTTTTGCCTGATGCAAATTATAAGTTAGAAGGTAATATTTTAGGGCCAAGCTATAATGAACATAAAACAGTGTTCACTTTTAAATGGGAGGCATGTAAGTACTTACGAGAAACGTATGGTAATGGTTATTATATACAGTGTATTCGTGTCATTTGAAATTTATTTTGCTGCACATATCTCGTATATTCATTGCCCACTGCAGGCCTACAGAGTTATGTGATTATAGATTTGTTTATACAATAGTATATAAATAATGATTTGGATTAAGTATTTATTATATGGCTGCCTGCATCATTGCTACTTGTTTATCTTTATGATAGTTTAAGCACACAATTTTTCAATGAAAATTCTAGTACAATCCATGTCAGTAATCTTTATTTTTAATTAATCCCACTGCCATATGAATGTAAATCAAATGTTAGGTCAATTACCACACACACACACACACACACCTTAATAGAACGGCAAAAAACACAAATATAAGTGAGTACTGAAACCGGACAAGGAACTGCTTGCAAAGATAATTTATATTATCGATTCGTTTTCACAGACACGGAATGGAAGAGGTACGAAATTAGGTACGAAATTACGGTACGAAATTTACTCTTATCGTACCAGTACGGTACGGTTCTTTAGGTATGGTACAAAATTACAGTACGATATTTTTAAACTATCGGAATTACGATATTTTCTCGTACCGTACAGTACTGCCACTCTTGGGTGAGAGAGAGAGAGAGAGAGAGAGAGAGAGAGAGGGGGGGGGGAAGGGGCAGACACAGGGCCAGGAAATTGGTTGATGACAAGGGGAAGATTGCCTGACGAACTGAGGGCGGGGGGGGGGGGGCAGAGGGGAAAAAATGTCAGGGCAGGGGGAAGGGGATGGAGAAGGAGAAAGGGAAGAAGGTGAGAGAAGTGGGAGGGGGGAGGGAGGAAGGGGATAAACAGGAGGAGAGAGGCAGGGGACAAGGACTGACAGGAGGAGGAGGAGGGGGAGGAGGAGGAATACTACGGAAGGGAATGAGGAAATTGGTGAAGACGCGAAAATCGCAATGGAAAATAAAAAGTGCTGAGAGAGAGAGAGAGAGAGAGAGAGAGAGAGAGAGAGAGAGAGAGAGAGAGGGGGGAGGAAACCGGGATTACTAGGGAAGGATAACAGAAGTCGGGAGGGGAAAGATAGGAAGAATGACAAGTCGGGAGGTGGAGTCGGGCAAAGGCATCTCGAAATGATCGGATCTTGAATTTGGCTCTCTCTTGTATTTTGTTTTTCTCTTGGAAGGAACAATAATTGCGGGCTTGTGGCCTTTGGTTCCTTCTTCCTCGCATAAAAAAAAAAAAGGAAAATGGTTAGAAAGCAGTCAGTATGGGATTCATATCTAGCAGTTTTGTCGGGGATGGAAAAGAAGAGGAGTCGGGAGTCGGGAAGATGTCGGGGTCGGGGAGATGTCGGGGCCGGGGAGATGTCGGGGTCGGGGAGATGTCGGAGTCAGGGAGATGTCGGAGTCAGGGAGATGTCGGGACTCGCGAAGAAGTCGGGAAGATGTCGGGCGTCAAGGAGGTGTCGGAAGTCGGGAAGATGTCGGTGGGTGTCGGGTGTGGTCGGGTGTATCTCCTTGGCGACCACAAAGGCCCGCCCAGGATGCTGTCTGCCGGGCCTCCTCTAATTACACTAACTGCATTTTCACACGTCTCTCTCTAACACAAGGGGGAGAAATGTGAGCTAGCTTTCATCTGGCTTTGAAAAATAGTGATAGATTTACTTTCGAGTTGAGACATAGAAAGCTAACTTTAATCAATCAATATACAGCCAGGCGACTTCATACATTCGGGGTTAGCCAGAAACAAATCGCCTCCAAGACCTCCTTTCCTCCGACAACAGGCTGCCCTCCCTCCAACTCCCACCACCTTTATTCATAACCCTCTTCATATCTCCACCTCATCCTCGGTCTCCCTCTCCCCTCTCCCCTATCACTCCCTCGCATACACTCTCCTAGTCAATCTCTCTTTCTCCATTTACTTCCTTGACAATAAGGCAATAAAAAAAAAAACGAAATTCCAGCCTACTAGCAAAGTCTCTCCACCACACACACACACACACACACACACACACACACACACCTTTTCCCATTCCACTCACCCACGCCTTAATCCAATCTCTCTCTCTCTCTCTCTCTCTCTCTCTCTCTCTCTCTCTCTCTCACACACACACACACACACACACACACACACCTTTTCCCATTCCACTCACCCACGCCTTAATCCAATCTCTCTCTCTCTCTCTCTCTCACACACACACACACACACACACACACACACACACACACATAACAGAACCGCTCAACCTTGGCATCCCCGTTGACTGATTAGGAAAATAATAATAAAAAAAAAAACTATTGTTAATGACGATCCCGGCGGAATTCCCGAAAAATGTACAAAAAATAATAATCAGAAAAAGAGGAAATTAGAATTCCTGTGAAAGAGAGAGAGAGAGAGAGAGAGAGAGAGAGAGAGAGAGAGAGAGAGAGGAGGCAGCTTTATTTCAGTCAGAGAATAGGTAAAAAAAAAAAAAAAAAAAAGAGGAGGAGGAGGAGGAGGAGAAGGAGGACCACGTTAATGATGATGATGATGATGATACATGGAAAAGAAAAGGGAGGGGGGGAGGAATGAGAAAGTGAATTAGAAGAGAATGAGGAGTCAAAGAGGCAGTGAGGAGAATCAGGAATCGAAAGAAACAGAAAAAATAAATGATAATGGAATAATTACGACACAGAATAAATATAATTAGAATAAAAATTGAAGAACAAAGCGAGAACAGGATGAGACAATGAAGCCATAAAAAATATCTCGTGCAAAGCGAACAAGGAAGAAAGGAGGAGGACGAAGGAAGGAGAAAGAGAGAAACTGGAAAAGGAAGGGAAAGCGAGAAAGGAAGGTAGATCATGAAAGGTAGATAGGAAGACAGAGAGAAGAGGAAGAAGGAAGAGAAAATGAAGACAGGAAGAGCACAGAGGAAGAAGGAAGTGAAGAAGAAGGGAGATGAAACGAGAGTGAGAGAAGGCAAGTCCAAAGGAAGAGAGGATAAGATGGCAGAAAGGGAATGGGAAAAAGGGAAAAAGAGAATAAAGAAAAACAGGGGGAGGAAGAAAATACAGAAGAAAGAAATAAGAAAGAGAAGGTAGGAGGAAAAGAATATAAAGAGGCAGAGAAAGGAAGAAGAGGAAAGAAGAAAGAGGAAGAGGGAAAGAGGAGGGGGGGAAAAACGAAGGAAGAGAGAGAGAGAGAAATATGAAAGAAGGGAGGAAGACGAAGGAGGAACGGGAAGATGGAGGAGAGGCAAGAGAAAATAATAATTAATAAAAAATGGAAAAACGAGGAATGGAAAGCGGAGAAGGCGGAATGGAAAAGGCAGGGGGAAGAGAGGAGGAAGAGGGAGGAGAAGAGGAAGGAGGAGGAGAAGAGGAAGGAGGAGGAGAAGAGGAAGAAGGAGAAGAAGAGGAAGAGGGAGAAGAGGAAGAGGGATGAGAAGAGGAAGACGGAGGAGACGAGGCTGAGGATGAAAAGAAAGACATAAACGGAGCCGTAAAATTTCTCACATGAGGAAATTGAAAGAGGCGATGATTAGGGAAGGGGGATAAAACGTGAGAAGATTTGGGAAGAGACGTAGGAGGAGGAAGAGAGGGGAGAGAGGATGGCAGAGGAAGTGGAGAGGGAGGAGGAGAAGAAGAGGAGAAAAGAGGATGATAGGGAGGTATGGATAGAGAGATGATGTGGACGGGGAAAGAGTGAAGGAAGAAAAAAGGGAGGGTGATGGAAGAAGAAGAAGAAGAAGAGGAAGAAGACGAAGAAGGAGAGAGAGAAAGAGAGAGAGAGAGAGAGAGAAACATAACCACGGGTCTACAGGAACGGTAATTCAGCAAAACACTGTACAATTAGGACGAAAACATTAGCAATTACGCCTCATAAAGCAACAAGATTAGGTACGTAAAATTCTGAAATAAAATACGAAGGCATACAAACGTCAACGAAAAAAGTAAAAAGAAAATGGACGAAAATATTTAAAAGTTAAAGAAGGAAATATAAATCATGGAAGAAGCGAACGAGTAATAATGGGAAGTATGTGAACAAAATGTGTGCCAATTTTGAGAAGAAAGGAAGATGAAAACACACACAAAAAAGGTGAGAGAGAGAAAGAGAGAGAGAGAGAGAGAGAGAGAGAGAGAGAGAGAGAGAGAGAGAGAGAGGGAGAGAAGCACCCATCTCTTGAAACAATAGGAGACGAGAAAAAATAAGAGAAGTGGGGGAAGCACAAGACAGAACAAAAGTGAATGGAGGGAGAGGAGAAACGTGGATAAAAATAAGAAGGAGAGGAGAAGGAGAGCACAGAAGAGCACAGGAAGAGGAAGAGAGAGGTGTTGGATATGACAGGGAGAATAACACTCTGAAGAAAGAAGGGAGGAGGAGGAGGAGGAGGAGGAGGAGAAGGAGGAGGGAGGGAGGGAGGGAGGGAGGGAGGGAGGGAGGGAGGGAGGGAAGGAAGGAAGGAAAGAAAACGAAAGAAAGAAAAGGAAAGAAAAGACAGTCTGAGCAAATACATTTTCCCCATAGTGTGGAAACCCTAAAAATTAATGAAAAAAAAATCAACATAAATATAAGTGAAACAGTAAAAATAATATACAAGGAAAGTAATAAAAAAATAAGGAAAAGGAACAGTACTGAAGAACGAAAGAGTAAAAATGAAGGTGATGACAGAGGGAGAGAGAGTAATTAAAAGAGGGGAGAGAGGAGAGAAGTGGAATAAGTAGAGAAAAAAGGAAGGAAAGAAAGAACACAAGTGCAATATCAAGACTGAAATGAGGAAAAAAAAATGCTTAAAATACAAATATGTAATAAAAGAGAAGCAAAAGACTGAAGGGTAGAAGTGCGATGAGAAAAATGAATAACAGATAAATATACAGACAGACAGACAGGCAGATAGATGGACAGAAATACGGACAGAAGACTAGATAGATCGATAGCTACAGAAGGACATAGATATAGATAGAGAGGGATATGAATGATAGAATAACGAGAATGTAGTACACGTGCCACATAACTATCACCACCATCACCATCATCATCATCAACCACCACACACCATCACCACCATCATCATCATCATCAACCACCACGCATCATCACCATCATCATCATCGATTTTCCAAACACGCTAAATGCAAGGAGGAACATTTATAGCGTGCAACAACTGAGCCAAACAGTTGATCACGGGCCGAATTTTTATCAGTCACTCCCCCTATGCTGCCATTTCTCCTCTGACGGACACACACACACACACACACACACACACACACACACACACACACACACACACACACACAAAAGACGTCCTTGGGTTGAAGGGGCTAAGAACCTTCGTAACACCTCCTCCTTAACGATTTATTGCTCGTATTTCACCCTGCTACTTTCTTGTCTCCATTTAACACCAACGCTCTAAGTATCAATAACATAAGAAGTGGATATTAAAGTGAACCGTGACACCTTAAACTGCTATGGAAGAGGCGCTAAAAGTCTCCAATGGCAACGAGCAAGTGGCCCTAAATCTTTCACTTTTATCCCTCCTATACTGATCGGCTGGTTCGGCTTCATTACAACTCCACTGCAAAATGACACTATGTAACAATTTCCTCATATGCGTTTAAGCAGTTTAGACCTATAATGAATGTACGTTTAAAGTCTGCTTTGAAGATTCATAATTTCACATTGTATTGAATTTTCATACAACATAATATTCAGCCCCTTTCACACTGACGTTCAGAATAAAACCCAAAATATTTACAAATTCTGTAAGGCCATCACTAATTCTATAACCAGGGTGACAATACTCCACTGCCATATTTCGCTCAACTGCTTTGGGTGTTGTATTTTTCTCGATGGTGATTCAGTAACTGACAAACCACACATTAATGGCGAAGAAATACGATGTGAAGCAAAAGCTGGAGCCTCACAAAGCATAAGTTGAAGCCTAGCAAACTTGCTGAAGCCTCACGAACCCAGCCAAGCCTCACAAAACCAACCAGACCTTTATGAATCAACCGAGGACTCACAATCTCACCGAAGTCTGAAAAACCTGTCAAAGCTTTACGAACCAACGAAGCTTCATGAACCCACCATACCCTCGAGTCACCTGAAGCCTCGCAAACCAGTGAAGCATCTGACACGACGTTCTTTCAGTCGCCCCACCGAGTCGCGTGGAACCAAATATAAGTGCATAATTAGGGAGGACATAATGAACGGCCCAGGGAAGAAACTCTGCTCAAACTTGGCCAGGTAATTAGAGCGAGTTAGTGGTGCTGAGAGTCTGCTTAATGGTTATTTGGCCTTCAGTACCGACACTCGTTAGGGAAAATGGGACATAGGAGGGGGGGCAGGGAAGGGGGCGGGGGGAGAGGGTAGGGAGGCAGGGAAGAGGGCGGGGGAGAGGTTAGGGGGGCAGGGAAGGGGACGGGGGGAGAGGGTAGGAGGGAAGGGAAGGGGTCGGGGGGAAAGGGTAGAAGGGCGGGGAAAGGGTAGAAGGGGCAGGGAAGGGGTCGGGGGGAAAGGGTAGGAAGCAGGGAAGGGGTCAGGGGGAGAAAGTAGGGGGGCCGGGAAGGGGTCGGAGGGTGAGGGAAAGGGTCGGTGGAAGAGGGAAGGGGAATAGGGGACGGGAGAAGGGTGACTTTGGGGGAAGCTAGGAAGGGAAAAGGAGATCTGAGAGGGGATCTAGGAGGAAAAGGGAAAGATGGGAAAAAGAACAGCAAGAGGGCAGAAATGGGAGAGAGAGAGGATGAGGGGGGAAACAATGAGGGAATAGGGGATGTAGGGTGGAAGGGGTAAGCAGGGAGGGGAAAAAAAAAAGTTAAAACGTACATGATGGGAAGAAATAAGTGAGAGCAAAGAGGAAAAGGGGAGTGAGGTGGAAGTGAAGGGAGAGGAAAAATGCAGAAGAAAGGGAAGCGGGGAGGAAGAAATGGAATGCAAGGAGGAAACAGAGGTAACATTAAGGAAAGATGAAAGCAGGGAGAAAAGTGAAGCTGGGAGAAAGAGGGGAGCTGGGAGTAAACGGGAAGCACGGAGGAGAGGGCAGGGTGAGAGAGAAGAGAGAGAGATGAAAAAGGGGGTGAGGTGAGCATGGATATAAATAGGACACTCACCAAACTACTACCAACACCGAGCTCTTTGTCATCTGAAGAGCTGGTTTGATCCTTTCACTCCTAAGTCTTTTTGCAGCTGAATAAAAGTGTCAGGTGTCTGGCTGAATCACATACCTCATTCCACCTGTATTGGCGGAAGGTTAATTAATATCGCTTTTATCACCTTTAACTCATGGACATTCTCTGAGCATAAAAGGAAATCGTCGTGTTGGCTTGAATGGAATACCGGTACATTTTTTTTTTTTTTAATGCAAGTAGAAGAAACCAAAACTGGACGCCGTCAAGATTGCTCCCTCCACGAAAATAAAAACAAAAGAGCCAAATTCAAGATCCGTTCATTTCCAAATACCTGTACACACTGCACTGACTGATAGGAATGATATGCATCTTCTAGACAGCTAAAAAAAAATCATTCGGTGTTACCTTGATCTAGTTACCTAAGCACGCCCACACTAGCAAAGTAATTCAAGCACACAAACGTCCTAGTAATGCGTGGAATCAGTCAGTAAGTCAAACCATAAAAAGTTAACATCGATTATAATGGCTGAGAGGGTGACTGAAGCACCATAATGGCGTAAGTTAAGTTTCTCTTAATTACAGGTGTGGTAGGTAGAAATGAGGTGCGAGGAGGAAATGGGAGAGAGAGAGAGAGAGAGAGAGAGAGAAACTTGAACTAGAACAGGCAGGGATGAAACAGGAGAGGGCAAGGGGGAGAAGAGGAGGGCAGGGAGAACAGGGAGAGAAGAAAAATTGGAGAAAAAGAGGCCAAGAAGGAAGAATGTGAAGGCAGGAAGAAAAGAGGATGAGAGCGAGGAGAAACATGAACGTTATAAGGAGACTCAGAAAGACCAGGATCAATGTGAGAGAAAAGGAAGAAAGAAAAACGAAAAGACGATTGGCAGGGAAAGGATGACAGAAAGACAAGAAGAGGAAGACAATCTGTGAGGATGTGTTAAAAGGTAAGGATAGGAAAAGAGGATGGGTAGTGAGAGGATGAGGATGAGGAAGGATAGGAAGGTGTTTTGTGAGGATGGGCAAGCAGGGTGTGGAATGAAAAGACGGGGAGGGGAGGGAGAGAGAGAGAGAGAGAGAGAGAGAGAGAGAGAAATATGGAGTGGATATGAAGAGATCAGAGGAAAGGAAAATGGAAAGACAGGAAGTAAAGGAGGCAGAAAGAAGACAGAAGCATAAAACAACACAGGTGACGGTCAGGTAAAGTGTAAGGGAAGCCAGAGGAAGGATCGATTTCAAGAGGACTTTGATGTCAGTAAGGGAACTCAAGGAACACGAAGAAAAAGGAGGAAAAGAGTGAGACAGAGGGAGTGACAAGGAAAAGGTAGGTAGTGACGAGGAAAAGATCAGAGAGAAGCTGAGCAGGTTCGGGAAAATATGAGAGGACAGGAAAAAAATGGGGAAGGATGGAAAGAGGAAGATGGGAAAGACTGGTGACATGTGGAAAGTTAGTGAAGGAAGTCATAAGGAAGGAAAGATAAGGAGGAAAAAGTATGGTACAAAGGGAGGAGAGAGAAACGTAAAAACAAACGGGGGGGGAAAGGGAGAGGGGTTGGAGGTGGGTGGGAAGGGGGGTTTATGGAGGGGTTGGGAGACAGAGGATATGGGGATGGGGGGGAAGGAGGGAAAGAATGATGAGGAAAGTTACGGTGAAGGAAGCAGCGAGATGGCAAGGAGAAAAACTTGGCAAGATCATGGACGATGAGGGACAAAAGGAAATATGAATGAGAGTAATTACGGTCATAATGAGAAAAGGAAGGAAGAGTAAACAAATAAGAGGAAGTATAAAGCTGGTATATGACAAAGAAATTATATTATGCGAGGAAATAAAGTATATATACACACACACACACACACACACACACGCAAAACCACAGGACACAGGAAACCCTACAAAGCTCAATATATAAAAAAAAAAAGTCACAGAGAAGTCAAATACCCTACATTCCAACAAAAACGAGACCAATCCATCAGATTCTCTTTTATATTTATTTCTTTTTACCCTCGAGGCTCGCGTGACTAGTGAAACGTGGAGGGTCTGGGCCGTAGAGTTAATCCACCTTACCTTTTTACCTGCGGCACGAGTACGGGTCTGCTTGAGTCCTATTTTCGTGGCCGTAAAACCTCCCAACAACCTCGTTCTTACCAATTTTACTTCTGACTATGACACATTAATTATTTCTCCCTTGTGTCTTACCTATACAAACCACTCTGATATTAAAAGATACTGATTTTCAAAAGAACTTTATAAAAATCGAAGTACAGTTTGGAGGACGTGAAAAACAAACTCCTAAACCCAAGACAGACTCCTAAAATCCACCATAATACTGCCCAAGGACATTAGACAACATAACTCTTATGAAAAAACGGGTATTCTTGGCAGGGTTCTAAAAAAATAATATCACTACCTGCCACAAAAATGTCTTGTCTACCTGCTACAACACACACACACACACACACACACACACACACACACACACACACACACACAATCCTGGTGCCAGAAAGGAATGCCACGTGAAGAACTATATATAAACAAAAAGATGAAAAATGAACGAAGAAAATAGTCACTACCTTTTCTTACAGTCAATAACAAGACGACCATAACACACGAAATAAGTACCAAATTAAAAGAACCATCACCTCCATCTATAAGACCTCCTTTTTTTTATTCTGCTAATTCAAGACGATTTTATTAAGCTCAGGAAAGACCCTTTGAACTACAGGATGTGGACAAAGCTTTTATTAACCCTTTTACTGTTAGTCTGGTCCCCTAAGCTGAATAAAATCGTCTGGAGATAAAGAATAGCATAATAAAGACGTCCTCGAACAGAAGCGGCTGAACTCTCTCCTCTCCAAGACGATCGATGACAAGAGTAAGAAGAGGATCCTGACACTAAGCCAAAAGAATCCAACTCCCCTCCTAAGCAAACTACAACTAAGCAAACAGAATCATAAGGTATTGTCATTCTCTAACATTTAACAGACGCCGAAATGCAAAGATAACTAACACTAAACAAACAGAATCATAAAATACCTTCATTCTCCAACGTTCAAAGATAAAGCCTTGAAATATTGTGAAACTAACACTACGCAAACAGTTATTAATGTCTAGAGGCGCCGTGACGTGGGAAATACGGTAGGAGGTCCATATATACTAGCACGAAACACGGAGGAGGAGGAGGAGGAGGAGGAGGAGGAGGAGAAGGAGGAGGAGGAGGAGGAGGAGGAGGAGGAGGAGAAGGAGGAGGTGTCATTCTTCCCACAAGTTACGATGTTATTACGCCACAAACGTGAACACGACAGGTTCATGGAAGTAATTTACGTCTTCCTGCTCCACGGCATACCTTCAATATACGTAAAATATAAATAACGAGCACACACACACACACACACACACACACACACACACACACACACACACACACACACACACACACACACACGCCTTATCACAGGGCCGAGGCGTGTCCCAGTACCGATAGTATTTCCAGACCTTATCATGATACACAATAACGGAGCTATGAGACTCACGCGACGGACCCACTAAGGGGCTACTAGGGGCTATTCTCAACATTCCGGGCTACATAGTCTCAATTAAGGAGGCTCCCCAACACCTCCTCCATACCAACTTATTTTTGGAATGGGTCGAAGACAATTAAGTGTATGGTACTTATATAACTATGTCAGTATTAAAGATATACGAAAAAAAACATACGGTGTGAAAAAACATTAATATTCTTGTACATATTATTATTATTATTATTATTATTATTATTATTATTACCAAAGAGCTATAACATACGGTTCGAAAGACGTTAATAATATCATATACGGTATCTATAGAAACCACATCAACATAAAAAAATGACACACCAAACAACAATAAACTATAATATACAAAATAAATCGCTGAGGAAGAGATGTTAAGCTTTCTAAATTAACCAAAATATGAACCCAGTACACCTAGCGTCGCGCTCACATGGCCGCTGAAATCTCCTTGGTATCTTCGTTAACATGACTTTATTTTAACATTCCCGTCACCATCGGGAAATATTACACAGCTTAGGAGGGATATTTCTAAACTGGAATGCTTGGATACACTCTGACCATACGAAAATAAAAAATACAGAAGACGTCCTCATAGCGAAGGTTAACATTCTATTATATCACGCTAACAATGTAAATAAACAGCATAATTAACATTCTATTATATCACGCTAACAATGTAAATAAACAGCATAATTAACATTCTATTATATCACGCTAACAATGTAAATAAACAGCATAATTAACATTCTATTATATCACGCTAACAATGTAAATAAACAGCATAATTAACATTCTATTATATCACGCTAACAATGTAAATAAACAGCATAATTAACATTCTATATTTAAAATGAATAAAACACATGCTAGGTAATGGCCATAACTAAGTCAAAAAACATACTATACCGTGTCGATAATTAACTGACTTAAAACACATACAAAACTAGTATGGTACTCAGTAGAGCGCATACCTCCGCCAAGGCCCAACACGCAGTTCCTTTTAATTCAATCAAGTCTAATCCATTATCAAACTCATAACCCTATCAGTTCTAACGCCATAATTTTAAACTACCCATAACTCTTAATCATAGTTTTTTAACTCAGTGTAACAACCAACAAAACAGTGCATATCATTTTGCTATTAGGTACAGCTCTGCAAGTTTGTAGGCCTATTTGTTACCGTACGGCAGCTGGAAAAAGACTACCCCCCGATAAAAGCATATTTAAATCCGCTAGATCCGGAATTTAATATGGAACCGCGCCTAACTGTATGCATTCGTAGATACCAACATCCTAAATATCCCTGATTTTTTTCCATCAAGATCCATGCAATAATCACTGAAAAATTTGCGAAAATGTCGAAAAACGCCCTACCTCGCAATGTAAAAAAAAAAAAAAAAAACTGGATCCGCACCTTTATTCGAATCCGCACCAAAATTTAATCGCGTCTATTCTGGGCCAAGGCCCATTCTTCTACCAGGTTTCGTGGAAATCCCTCCAGTAGTTTTTGTGTAATCCGTCTCAAAAACCAACCAACCAAAAAACAACAAACAAACAAACAGGGGTGAAAACATAACCTCCTTGGCGGAGGTAATTATGCCGATCATTTGTATATGTAAAAACAAACTAACGACCAATACGTAAACTAAATCGCTAAAAAAAATTGTGTTACGTCGTCATCTAAGCTCGCTCCTCGCTACCGTGACAGCATAATACCACTCTTGCATAATGTCTGGAAATGAGGCATGGCGTGGCGGGGAGGCAGGACGCAAAATGGTCTACCTGTATAAAGCTAAAAATACGCAAAATGGTCTACCTGTATAAAGCTAAAAATACCTAAGTCGTTTTCTTACAATTTGTTACCTGGATAATTTACGTCGACATTTAAAACACACCAAGAATATTTTTATGGTTAAGCCCTCTCAGCGGATGATTTATTTATTTATTTATTTATTTATTCATTTATTTATGTTTACTTACGTCCGTTGATTTTCCACGATTTTATTTAGGTGAAGATCTCTTAATGAGGCCCAATCTAACTCTTCCAGTTCGACAAGTCTCTCTCAGGCTGCACAAAACTGAACAAAAAACATAAATGCCACGAAGTCCTCCAGCTGAGTGGGTTAAAACAGCCAGACAAATCGCTCAGAATGAGGTGTTACGTCGTCTCCTAAACAAGCAAAAATGCAGTCCTCCGTGCCTTCCTCCCCTCGTGACAGCATAACACCTCTCTTGCATAATACCGGAAAATATGCTGGGGATATTGGTAGTAGTGGTGGTGGTGGTGGTGGTGGTGGTGGTGGAGAGGCCTATGTGCTTTTTATGTCTCACCTTCAAAAAACTCTGGCATTTGGCGTCTGGCACTGGTTGGATCAGACAAAAATTTGGGGACATAATTTCGACTTTAATTTCTGGCAATAGATAGACAGGATAGATACTTGAAGGCAATGGATAGATTGGATAGAATTTGTGGATACCTAGTGACGCTTTTCATGTCTGGCGATGGAGAACTTAATTTTGAGTTTAATTTTTCGCGGCAGATTAATATAACTGAAATTTATAGACAAAAATTTCCCTTGTTTGCCCTTCGGTATGACAACTCTCTCTCTCTCTCTCTCTCTCTCTCTCTCTCTCTCTCTCTCTCTCTCTCATTATTGGCGACACAACACACATGGCTGTTGGCACCCATTATTATTCAGTTACACACGCACACACGAATACAATTTACTTACGTGGAAACATACGCACGCTACCAACGACAATTATTATCACAGTTACATAAGCAGTGGCGCGCGCACACAAACACACACACACACACACACACACACACACACACACACACACACACACACACGGAAACATATACAAAACCAATGGCAATTACTATCATACACAATTACATAAGCCTTGGTACACACACACACACACACACACACACACACACACACACACACACACACACACACACACACACGGAAACATATACAAAACCAATGGCAATTACTATCATACACAATTACATAAGCCTTGGTACACACACACACACACACACACACACACACACACACACACACACACACGGAAACATACATTCAAAACCAATGGCAATTACTATCATACACAATTACATAAGCCTTGGTACACACACACACACACACACACACGGAAACATACATTCAAAACCAATGGCAATTACTATCATACACAATTACATAAGCCTTGGTACACACACACACACGGCAACATACATACAAAACCAATGGCAATTACTATCATACACAATTGCATAAGCCTTGGTACACACACACACACACACACACGGAAACATACATACAAAACCAATGGCAATTACTATCATACACAATTACATAAGCCTTGGTACACACACACACACACACACACACACACACACACACACACACACACACACACACACACACCTTCTAAGGCCACTGTTTCAGCCTCTTCAAGATGAAAATAAAAACAGCTCGCCTCAAGACCTGACACGAGGAGTGACGTGGCGATGCTGCATGGCGTGACGAGTGACGTGGGTGGATTGCATGACAATGACGAGTCCAGGTGTGTGTGTGTGTGTGTGTGTGTGTGTGTGTGTGTGTGTGTGTGTGTGTGTGTGTGTGTGTGTGTGTGTGATTTATATAGTGCTTTGTTGATCTGAGCAGGTAGGTGGTTTTGGAAGGTGTGATATGGATGATGATAATTACGATGATTATGTTAAAGATGATGACAGAAATGGTAAGGTTAATGATGATAACACAGATGATGATGATGATAATGGTGATGGAATGAATGAGGAAGAGGATGACGATGATGATGGATACGGTTATGAAGATGATGATGATGATGATAGAAAGGGTGAGGAAGAGGATGACGATGGAAAATGCGAGGACGATGACGACGATGATGAGGATGATAGAAAGGGTGGGGAAGAGGATAATGATGGAAGGGGTGAGGAAGATGACGACACGACAATGATGATGGGGAGGAGGAGGAGGAGGGTGAATGACAATGACGACGAAAATGATGACGATTATATGGTTGATGGCTGGTGATGATGAGTGTAAGAATAGTGGCAGAGACGGTGAACACGACGACGCTGATGACCATAAGAAGTGAAGGCTGATATGGCGTTTTTATTAAGTGACTCAAGTTAAGCGAAATCCATATGAGAAATTATTAAGACTTAAGTGCCCGGGGATATATATAGAGAACCTTATTGGACATTCTCGAAAGTCTGTTTTGGGAGGAGCCCTAAGTTTACATGAATAAAAAAAGACATTGATATAAGATGAAAAAGAGTGATATACTAATGAAGAAGAGTGATATACTAACGAAAAGTGACATTAATGAGGAAGTGATGTATTAATGAAGAAGAGTGACGTTAGTGAAGAAGAGTGCTATATTAATAAAGAAGAGTGAGGTAAGGTGGCTGTCCAGTGAATAATCAATGACAGTGAAGGTTGATAATGCATTGGCTGGAAGATCAATAATATATAATTCACCAAAGCCAGATATGAAATGAATCTTGAACGCTCCTGTTTCACTAATGAGTTCTCTCTCTCTCTCTCTCTCTCTCTCTCTCTCTCTCTCTCTCTCTCTCTCTCTCTCTAATTCACTAAATCCAGATATGAAATTAATCTTGAACGCTCCTGCTTCACTAATGAGTTTCCTTCTCTCTCTCTCTCTCTCTCTCTCTCTCTCTCTCTCTCTCTCCTGCACCTGAGGGGGTCAACACGGAAAGTCGAAGATGAGGAATGTCAAGTGAATGTTACGAGGGAAAAATGGATTAGGGGATGCTCGAGAGAGAGAGAGAGAGAGAGAGAGAGAGAGAGAGAGAGAGAGAGAGAGAGAGAGAGAGAGTTAAAGGGGTGAGGGGAGAAGGGAGGCACCGGATGTGAGAGAGAGAGAGAGAGAGAGAGAGAGAGAGAGAGAGATGAAGGAGAAACAGAAAAGCAAAAATGGGAGACTGAAAAATAAGAAATGGACGAAAAGTCACGAAAAAAATATGAAGCAAGAGGGGAGTAACGACAGAGTGAAAAAAAAAAAAAGAAAGACGAGAGAAAAACAAAAGCAGAAAAACACTGGACAATAAGCAACGGATGGAAAACTGAAAAAAAAAAAAGCGAGAAGAGGTATAACTAAACAAAACTGAAAAAAAACGTAAAATAATAAAAAACTACTTCAATAATCCCCAATACCAATAAAGCTGGCTACTACCTCACAGTCCCTTTAATCCGGAGTGACCCAAAGGAAACCGATAAGAAATAATGCATTGATACCCGAACCCCGTAAATCCGAAGCCCGCAGCCCTGTCTCTCGGGGTCTCGTTTGATGCTTCGAATATCATCTTACGCTATAACACCTTCACCCAGGAAACGTCATTTTTAGTTTACCTTTGGTCATTCCAGATTATTTTACTACTTCTACTGCTACTATTATTACTACTACTACTACTACTGACGATGGAGTATTTAATTAGTCAGGAGATTAATGGTGACTATATGTAACCCCTCCAGTTCAAAATCTGAGCTGGATAAAATCGTCTAGAAGGCAAAAATATAATTTAAAAAAAAGTCCTTGTACTGAAGTCATTAGGACAGGCGGTCACTTGCAAGAGCCACAGCCACAACTGGAGTGAGTGAGTGAGTGAGTGGAGAGAGCGAAATCCCACCCTAATGGCCAGGCACTGAGAGAGAGAGAGAGAGAGAGAGAGAGAGAGAGAGAGAGAGAGAGAGAGAGAGTAATGCGGTGGTAATGGCCAAACAAACAAGACAAAATCGACAACAACCCAATTACGCTTCTTGTGGTTCGGTGTCCCTCTTCACCCCCTCAGAACGATGACATTTTATCTATTTTTTTTTTTTTTTAAATAACAGAACGGAGGAAGGAAAAACAAATGAGTAAAAAAAAAAAAAATCCATACACCAGATTACTGGTGTCCTCTGTTCATAAAATATCTGTAACAGACTTGAACAGCTGTGGGTTGAAATTTGGAGGGAAACAACTCTGGGGAAGCGAGTTCCAGAGAGATGCAGTTCGGGGAATGAAAGAATTCTGATAGGCAAAAGTTCTGCAATATGGCTGAGTGACATTCCAGTCATGAGCGCTACCAGATGCCCGTCTAGCACGAGGGAAGGCATGGAGAGGTGGCACCATGGACACAACTTCGTCTGAGCATTTGCCAAAAAAAATATCTGTAAAATAATGCAAGGGAGGCAACATTCCTTCTTACTTGCAGGGGAGGTAGTTTATATGTAATGACAGGGTTGTTAATGATTCTAACAGCTTTGTTCTGAATTTTGTCGTTTTTTTTTTTTTTTTTTTTTTTTTTTTTTTTTTTAAATATGTCCGACTCTGGGCATAGGCCTCACAACCTGCTATCAAGGCCCAGCAGTCCTCCTACACACCATTCACCTCAAGTTGTCTTAATGCAACCTCTCCACAACCATTCCACAAGGGTGAGCAATATTCAAGCTGAGAGCGCACATGACTTATAAATTATAGCTAACTGCTCATCGGCGAAGAAGTTACGGACTCTGTACAATGATCCAAGTTTCTTTGAGGCGGTTTTAGCAAGTGATCTGACATGAGAGGTCCAGCTGAGGGCACTGTTAAGTGAAACGCCAAGAATTTCAATACTTTTGGAGATGGGAATATTAGTAGCACTGAAGGTAATGTACGAATCTGGCAATATCTGTCTATTAGTAAACTGTATATATTTAGTTTTACTAGCATTAAAAGTGACAAGGTTGTTTTGTCCCCATTCACTGATCGTAGATAGATCTTGATTTATGGAGATGGCTGTACTGAGTTGAGAGGTAGAGATATTAGACTTTGTAAATTGGTGTCTGAGTGTGAATGAACTATGTAGTGTTGAGTCATCTGCATATGAGTGAATGGGATTGTGGGTGACAGATAAGAGATCATTAATATGAACCAGAAATAGGGTTGGCGCAAGAACTGATCCCTGCGGCACGCCGGCGTTAATTGAGTGGAAATTGGAATATACATCATCTACTTTTACTCTTATTTTCCTGTCACTAAGATATGAAGAAATCAAAGGAACAAAAGACGTTAGTCCATAGCAAGGGAGTCTGGACAGCAGGGAACGGTGCCATACTCTGTCGAAAGCTTTAGAGAGAGACAGATACAGCTAAGTAGACAGATGGGTGGAAATTAAAAAATACATATAAATTGCGAAATCCACAGGCAGACACAGACACGTTAATCACATGAAGTCATTACATCAACAATCTCTGACGACTTCAAAATGGAGGGAATAACTGCTTTCTAAAATCGAAATTATCTGCCAGAGTTGTCCTGCTCATGAGAAAGGTAAATATAACACCTCTCTCGTATTTATATCAACTAACCCCACCTTCTCCACAGCCCAGCGTGCACACCAACCCAGTAGGTCTGCAAGTCTCCCCCTGGTGCGCGGGTGAGACATCTGGTGGGGACAATGGCAAGCTAAGTGGCCCATTCCCAGCTCTTTTTACGCTAATCTCAATATTTCCGATGCTTCTTTATACGCTTAAGAGTTCCGTGTCCTCCTCGTTTTCTGTTGTGACTTTTCCCAGCCTCCCTTTTCTTATATTACTGTTGACTTTTATTTACGAGCATCTTGTTTTTTAATTCTTTGTGTTATTTTATTTGTATTTTAATAATTTCTCCAACACTGCACTTGCTAATTCTACACCCTCGACTCTTGCTGTGACAGTTTCATTTTTTTTTTCTCTTTTATTACTGCTTTATCTCTAATCAGTCAATATTGTTTTTCTTACTTCGACAATACGCTTACTATACTCCTTTCACTCTAACTTGGTCTAAAATTTCCCTCTCTCCACCCCGATGGTAGATTTGTAACAACAGATTAACATTAGAATACGATGCCAGTCAAAAAGCAGTGCTATAGAAACGGTTCAGAGCCTTATTATTGTCTTATTCTGTCCCTGAGCTACGTGAAATAAGCTGCACAGGGAAGGTAATACCCAATTTAAGGTAAAAGGACTATAATTCTGTTGCAACTTCCGGTTTTCTGTCTGACAGGTAATCCGCCCTTCATTTTTCTATTTTTTTTTTTTTTTTTAATAAATATTTTCTCCGGTAGCCAAAGGTTTCAAATATTGTCTTCCTTTTCTGCTCTGACTCTTCTAAGTTTCCTTGCTCCTTACCGTGCACTCTCTCTCTCTCTCTCTCTCTCTCTCTCTCTCTCTCTCTCTCTCTCAGTATCCAACATGGAGTGCAGACAATTTGGGCCGAGTTAAAGAAGTGAAGCATAGCAGCACAGGACAGTATACACAAGACATACTGAAGACAGGAAAAATTATATGTTAAAATTGTGAAGAAGCGAAAAACTAATATCACGAGCTGCTGAGATAAATTAAGCCCACAAATCAACCCCGCACAAATACACACCACACTGCCAACACCACTACTTAAAACTTCCTAAACGGTAATTGTCCAGGTTGCATCGCTCTAACAGTTCATTAAATTACATGCCAGCGACTCTATACTCTTCTTACTCTAACTCTGACATTTCTCCATCTTGAATGCTGATGTAGAACAGTATAATACGGTGATAGTCACGAGTAAGCGCTAAGGAAGTGTGTACAGTATTGACCTTTCCTGCCACTGAGCTACGTGAAATAAGCCGAAAAAGGACGAAAATCTAGGCCAGGTTAAGTTAGACAGCGTATGGTGGTGGTTCGAAATTAAACTGCTTTACTACGATAGAGTATTTATATTTTTCCTTAATGGACCCGAAAGACGATTTTATTTATCATACGGCAGACCTGAAGAGGCAAAACTATTTAAGGATTTTTTTTTCTTTTCAAATCCCGCCTCTACGTCTCTCTTAATATTAGTATAATTGTCTGACAGATGTGAGAATTAAACAGAAATTACACAGAAATTATGTCCCCTCGCTGGAATTGTTCAGGAGACAACTTGTAAGAAATAAAAACACAGGTAAATAAAAAAAAAAAAACTACTTGAGACGATCATATACGGAACATCAATAACAGAAACAGGAATAAAAACGTGACTAAGAACACTATTTATTTACATTTGCAGCACACACACACACACACACACACACACACACACACACACACACACACACAATCAGGCCAGACACAAAGCACTGATAAAAAACGAGAATAAAAATACTGAGGTAAGAAAAAAACCGAGAAGACAAAGACGAATGTAGAGGGAAAAATGATACACGAGAGAGAGAGAGAGAGAGAGAGAATCACCCTCCCGCCCCCTTTTCAAATCTCGTCCCCAAGTCCAACCAATCAAGGGTGAAGCAAAAAAAAAAAAAAAATCCAAGGCTGCCATTACTCAGCCCACGAAGAAAAAAGTATAATAGGTTCAGAATTAGGGAAAAAGATATAAAACAATAAAATAAGAGGAGAGGAAAGGGATGCAGGAAGAGAGAGAGAGAGAGAGAGAGAGAGAGAGGGGAGGAGGTGAAGCATTCTGTCCCTCTCTCTCTCTCTCTCATAAAAACCCGTCGCGCCAAGTGGAAGCAATCAAGAAGTGGAGCCACGATAGGAAACAGTACGTAGAGTCGTCCGGAATAGCCATCAGTGCCAAGTGGAGGGGCTGGTGGGGATGACAGGGTTAAGTGTTTCTGATATTGGAACGCTTGTTTGTGGCCTTCCATTGTGGGTAGGTGGGTGAGGGAGAGTGAGAGAGACGTGGGAGGCGAATGGAATTAGGAGAGGGAGGGGGAGGGACAAGAAGGGGAAGGGAAATAGGAACTGAGTAGGTGTGAGGAAGAGGGAGTCAGGGTTGGTGAGTGGAAGAGGAAAGGATGAGGGACGGAGGAGGGGAAAAAAGTGATGAGATGGAGGGAAGAAGGGAAAGGGGAATGAGAAGACGAAGGGAAAAGCAAAGGCTAGAGAAAGGGGGAAGGTCATGGGGAGGGGAAAAGGGAAGATGAGAGGGAAGAGGATAAAGGAGGATGAAAGGGACATGGAGGGGTGAGTGAGTGCAAAGGGAAGGGGTAAATGGGTGCAAAGATGGGGATTTTAAGCTGATAAGATTAAAAGAATGAAAATGGTTAAAGGAAGGAAAGAAGATAAGAAACGAGGACTGGGAGAAATGGGGAGATGGAGAGGAGAGGAGAGGAGAGATAACCAAGACAAGGTGATAACAGGTAAGAGGAAGGAAATGACCTGAGGAAGGGAAGGGAGCTCTATATTACTGAGCTGAAAGGTGAGATGGAGAATGAGAGAGGAGAGGAATGGTGGGAAAATAGAAAGAAGGGGAAGAGGAAGGAGAATTTGATGGGATTCTGAGATAAATCTGACGAATAGGGACGATGGAAACTGGAGAGGACGAAAATGAGGAATGGGAGAAGAGGGTGAGGAAGAAAATGGGGAATGGAAGAAGAGGGTGGGGAAGAAATCATAGGACAAGTGGGTAGGTGAGTTTGAAGGGAACGAGAGGGGGAGAATGATGGGAGCGGGAGAGGTTTAGGAATTTATCGAGGTGAGTGTGGATGTTGGGGAATGAGAAAAGGAGGGGGAAAAGGAAGGAGAGGAGTGGGAGGAGGGGGAGGAGTGGGGTGAGGGGAAAGGGCTTAAAGACTAACTCCTTCAATATGACGACGTAATTTCTTTTCTATCTTACTATTATACAACTTCATTCAATTTAGTGGGGTTTGTGACAGTATTACAAGGGGGTTTTCTCTGACCCCGCCACGAATTCGGAAGGCTTTCTTAAACTAAATAAAATCGCAGTTGGCAGAGAGCACGCAACACGGGAGAAGAGTGACGGAGAAGTGAGCATAAGAAAACGAAGAAGTCGGGAAAGCTGTAACGGAGGAGTGAGTATAAGAAAACAAAAGAAGACAGGAAAGGAGTAACGAAATAGCGAGCATCAAGAAGTAATGGGGCAGATCAAGAAGTTATAATTAGGCTAGGAGTGGGAGTGGGAGTTGGGGGACTGATAGGGAGAGGAGACATTTGAAGCCAATAGCACTGCACGGACAATTAGAGGCGGCGATTGGGTAATTAACTCGCTGAATATGAGGATCGTCTACTTGGCTGAATAATGGCTGTGGTAATAAGTGAAGCTGAGGGACTGATAGGAGGAGGAATGAAGTTGAGGTTGAAGGGACTGAGGAACACCTATGAGAAGGAATGAAGAGAGAGAAAACTGAAGGATTGCAAAAGAACTGAAGGAGTGTGCTGAGGGGAAAATGAGGAACTATAGAGAAGGAACGTACTGAAGGTATGAAGGGCTGTAGAGAGGGAAGGAATGAAGGACTCAACAGGGAGAAGGAAGAAAGGACTAAACAAGGGGAAGGAATGAAGAACTATATAAATGGAAGGAAGGAAGGACGGACGAACTTTTCGGGGAGAATGAATGTAAGGCTGCACAAAAGAAAAAAAAACCGTAGAAAGGATGAATGACAGACTGTATAAAGAGACAGTACGAAGAACACCAGCGAAAAGAATGAATGAGAAAAAAAAGAATAACAATACACCGCCAAAAATGAAGAAATGTACAAGTGATGAAAGGAAGGGTGTATGAAGTGTGGGTGACAGGTGTGGAGTGTGAGTAATTGTGTACATGGAGAACGTTTAGGACGGAACCCAACTTTGGAACAAGGTGACGTGCGTAAGAAGGGGAAGGGGAAGAAGCTGGACGAGATGGATGAGTGAATGAGTAAGGAACAAATGAGTAAGAATGGGCAGACAAAGAATGAGTAGAGAATTGAGTCTGACGATACAGTGGCGTGCGATTGGGAGGAGATTATGGATGACAGTGAGTATGGAACGATGAGTGAAAATGAGGGAAGCAGCCGAAAAGTGAGAAGGATAATGAGTTTAGCAATAAAGAAAGTACCATGCGACAGGAAGGAGAGAATGGAAGTGTGTGGATGAGATAGTAAGGTACAAATATTCCCAAGTGTGTGGAGCGGGCGGTAAACGATAAAACGATTTAAAAAAAAAAAACATACGACTGAAAGAAACCACGAGACCAGGAACGAGAAGGGTAAATTTATATTAAAAGAAGAAACCAGAAATATGAAACACGAAAGAGAACTACGAGATACTGGGAAAGATAACCGAACGGAGAGAAAAAAACAGGAGAGAGATACTGAGAGAGAGCAAGGGGTATCAATGGATGGAGGGGAAGATGGAGGATGGGGAGGAAGGTGAGTGTGCGAGGAAGGGCGATAGTTTGTCCAGTGTTGAGTGAGCCAGAGGAGAATTGTCGAGAACTGGCGAGACCTGCAAAGAATACCCGAGAACTTTCGAGCACTGCCGTGAAATGCCGAGAACCGGGGAGAACTGCCGAGAACTTCCAATCACTGCCAAGAATTTCCAAGAACAGCCGAGAAATGACGAGGAAAGCCAAGAATTACCGAGAACTGACGAGAAATACTGGGAATGGCCAAGAATTGACGAGAAAACCCCAGCATTACCGAGAACTGACGAGAAATACCGAGAACAAACGAGAAATACCAAGAACAGCCGAGACTTGCCGAGAGAAGCCGGTAACTGGCAGGAAATATCAAGGACACCTGCAAACCGTCGAAGAAAGTCGAGAACTACCGAGAATTACCAAAAACTCACGCAAATTGCCGCGAATTACCAAGAACTCCTTAGAATTACCGAGAAATGGCGAAGATTGGCGAGAAAAACAGAGGACTGGCGACAGCAAAGTTTTCACACCAACGTCTTCCATCGCAACAAAACTTCCCACCCAAGGTTCGCCGATTGGAAGCTTCCGGTCTTTACTTACAAGATCCATGGACCTTATCTCTCAAAACTGGCTCTGGTCAGGCCAAGTAAACGCCAAATATCTTTACGCTTTCTTATAGCATCGGATTCGTTTGAAATCTGTGGTAGAAGGGAGAAAAAGATGAAGAAATTTATCGCACGAATTCTGGGTCCTGTCTCCAAGAACATTAGCTCTAGCCAGGCTAAGTAAACGCATTTTTTTTTTCTTCCACAGACAATGGGGTTCATCTGAGAAAGGGACTGAGAGGAGAAACAGATGGAGGGAAGAAAAAATTGAAGAGGTGGGGCAAGGGGAAAAAAAAAAAATGGAAGGGTTAAGCCTGTCAGGGTGTAAATGAAGGTGGTATGTTATGGAGGAACGGATCGATGCTGGACAAAAATACTTAGAGTTTTTTCAATGCGCCCCTCACAGGAAGCAGCGTCAGGCAGTAAGCAGCATCAAGTCATATAACGATGCATAAAGACTACTTGTATATACTGTCATTATTATTGTACGATGTGGTCAATAAAATTATCTATCTATCTATCTATCTATCTATCTATCCACGGTACCTATCTATCTATCTATCTATCTGTCTTCACTGTCTGTCTGAAAAAATGTTGCCAAATATAAAAGCTTAAATTATAAAGTACATGAAATATCTATATCCGGTCTCTTAAGTTACTCAGATTAGGCAACGCAAAAAAAAAAAATAATAAATAAATAAATAGAGATAAATAAATACATAAAAACTAAGCATACAAATGAGTACATCTATTTTCCGCCTCACGCACCATGCTGTAAGGGAACGGCTCTCTAAATAACATGCAAACATGCTTGTCCCTACTCAGTAACGATCACTGCCGAAGAAACAACAATGTCTCCCCTACACTAACCCTCACAGTTTCACTATGTTGCTACTGGTCCCCCACTTCCTCTCACTACTCTGATACACTAACATTCTCTCTTCATATTTTCTCAGTGCAATTCCTCTGATAGTACTGAACAATGGATCCGGTTTAATTAGCTAAAGGTAATATCATACAGGTGTACTAGATACCTGTAACCGGTGTAATTTTCTACAAGTAATGTCATACAGGTGTGCTAAATACATATTCCTTTTACAACTGCATATAATTCCAGTAATATTCTTTAAAATGGGGTAGCAGATTTTTGGAAACGAAAATTTAATAAACGTTGAGGGTAAAAAGGAGGGTTGACTCTTTTACTCCGCTGCTGATTTCATTATACTAAAAAAAAAAGGAAAGAAGGGAAGGCATTTCTGTTCTCCCAGGTATTCTGAACTAATATAATTAAGGTATTCTGCAATAATATTTTAATTTGGCCCTCTCCATATCGCACACTCGGTCTAATTTCCCTGAGGGCAGTTGATATCTTAACTAACTTTTTCTTGCACCATCAGACGATTTTATGCATCTTTAGGGTGGCCTTCCTTCGTCTAAGGGGTTAATAAATCTTGGAGGACACCATTTAACTCCCCAAATAAACAAATAAAAAGTGAGTAAATAAAAATAACTGACACAATAATCAATTAAGACAGCAAGGACATCTGGTGGAATAAACTTCAGGGACCACACAGACCGGACGCACCCAGAGACCAGCCACGCACTCTCAATGACCGCGTTGGGGTTAATAACAGCGGTGATGGGTAAACTGGTTAGTCCATCAGTGTAGCGGTGGTTGGGCGTGACCTGTGTGTGCCCAGCCTAGGTCACTCTCACGCTGGGTCATCACTCACTGTCACACATCGGTAACATGCCCGCTCGTCACCACATGCTCTCTCCCTCTCTCTCTCTCTCTCTCTCTCTCTCCCACGGACCCTATCAATCACTGTGTTATCATAGGCTACTAATCACAAAGGTACACTCACACTAGGCTACCAATCACTACAGTACACTCACACTAAGCTACCAATCATAGCGGTACACTCACACTAAGCTACCAATCATAGCGGTACACTCACACTAGGCCACTTACCCCTCCCCCCAACACACACACCATCATCCCTAGACACCAGCCATGATCACCTCGCTTGCTCCAGCTGCCCTACGATTCAGAAAATACCTTCAACAAATTAACTCGCTCTCCCGATTACGTTAAGAATGATACACCTACACAAGACGAGGGTTACACTTTTTTTTCCTTTGTTATAACTTAGCATCTGACGAAACGGTTCAACTCAATAACTGTTATGAAAGCGATATAATCTGGTGGAATTGAGCCTCGAGTTTGGGAGGTGTGGATGCTGGGGAATGAAAGGATTGCGTTTCGTTGAGAACTCTCTTGTGTGCTTCGTTTTCCTGTGTTTGTGTTCTACCCCTCGACTCCTCCATTTACAGGTTACTAGAGAGATTATGCTTCGACGACGACAAAGACGACAACGGCGACGGCGACGACGACGACGACGACGACGACGACGACGACGACGACGACGATGATGATGATGGCGAGAGTTTTTACCTACGCAGCCAAATTTACCAAGAAGGAAGTATGGGCGTCATCACAACAGCGTCCTTTTTGCTTAACTATGGCTGATCCAAACCAAACAAGGGGATAATAGTGTTTCACCACCCTTTAATCTACACATATACACTCTCAGTTACCCACCCACCTCGCATTCAATCCCTCCTCTCCCCACTCCCTCCGCCATCACACACCTCCCACTCCACACCCCGGAAACAATTCGCTAGTCAATTTCGGCGCTCCGGATTGAACTCGGTGCCGACACGTATTAATCCCGACCCGTGCACACCCCGACAACGGCCATCGGGGTCACACGTCAGGCTAATACAATCACCCATCACTACCTATTCACTGCCCATCCTTTCACTCAATAGCACACAATTTTTCGGCAATTAATATTCCTGTCGGGGGTTCGGGGTGGTCATTTGCTGTCTTTTATGTGCTGTCGGCTGCCAGGCTCGTCATTTACTATCCGTTCACGGTTTTCAAGGAATAATCTGCCTATTTGCTGTCTATTTATTGAGCTATTTGACTATCTGCTGTCTGTTCTTGAATTTGGCTCTCTGCTATCTTGTTTTTATTTTTTCTTGGAGGGAACAATCTTGCGGGTTCCTGGCCTTTGGTTCCTTCTTTCTTTAAAAAAAAAAAATTCATTGATGTTTTTGACTATCTGCCCGCTATCTAACTACTATCAGAGAATTTATTTGCTTTTTAGGGGTTTAATGGACTACTCGACTATCTGCTTTTAAGGGAATTATTTTACAATCATTTCCAGAGACTACTGACTCCGTCTGTTCAAGTGCCTGTCTGAATAACTTGCTCAATATTAAACTGACTATCTGACTACTCGCATTCTCTTCAACCTGACTATCTGCTCCCTATTCAGTGGACTATCTAGCAATCTCCTTTCTTCTCAGCTCCTATCCAATTACTTGCTTCCTATCCAGGGGTTGTTGATGTTTTTTCTTTTACATATTAACCATTTTTCTATCCCTCTCCAGTCACCTCAGAAGTACTGCTATTCTCCTCCTTTTCAGATTAACCTCCCACTGTCACTATCCTCGCATTTAGACTATCCTCAAACTATCCTCCCGTCCAAACTATCCTCAAGTTATCCTCCCTAGCAAACTACTAATCACTTCACTCCAGTCCCGACTACCCTCCTATTTTTCCAAACTATCCTTTCATCCGACTACTCTACTATCCTACCACCAAAACTCTCCTACCAAATAGACTATCCTCCTATCCAGACTACCCTACTATCCTACCATCCAAACTATCCTCCTATCCAGACGACCCTAGTATCCTCATCCAAACTATCCTCCCAAACAAACTATCCTCCCACTAAGACTATTTCCCCATCCATACTACCCTACTATCCTCCCATCCAAACTAATCCTCCCAATCAGACTATTCCCCCATCCATACTATCTTTCTATCCTCTCATCCAAACCATCCTCCCAAACAGTCTATCCTTACCCAGCCTATCCCGAATATGGCTTTAGTTGGGGGGGTGCCGCTTATTTCTCCCAAGAGGACAACGTGGCCCCCTTGTTCATGGCTATTAAACTCCAACACGACCAGCTAGGGAGATGGGGAGTGGGGAATGGGAAGTGGGGAGATGGGGAGTGGGGAGATGGGGAGTGGGGTGATGAAGAGTGGGGAGTGTGGAGATAGAAAGTGGGGTGATGGAGAGTGGGAAATGTGGAGATAGAAAGTGGGGTGATGGGGAGTGGGTGATGGAGAGTGGGGAGATGGGGAGGTTGGAGATGGAGTGGGGAGATGGAGGGGAGTGGGAATAGCTCCGGCTCTGATAGTAAGACAGTAATTATCCCATCTTACTTAACTCTGTGCAGGTGTTTTGGGAAAGCCCCTGACCACACCTGCCCGCTATGAGATCAGTATTTTAATGATCAATATCCCAAAGCATGATAAACTTAACGCCATCTTACAGTGCAATATATATTTTAAAAAAATCACAAAAACACACGCGGTAAAGAAGACTGGGTGCCTGAGAAGAATGCTACACAATTATAGGGCCACAGAATTAGTGTGGGTCATAGAGATGAGCCACAGAGCCAAATAATACGGGAGGGAAACAGAAGCGGAGAAGTAACAGTGTGATACCAAGACATACGGATTTCTCAACTGCTAAACACAGTTGCAGTCAAGCAGGCAAACAAGTATGTAAACAGAGGGACTAACTAAGCCAAGGGAGAGGACTGCAAGCACACACACACACACACGAATAAACTAGACGGTACGAAAAGCGAGTCATGAAGAAAGCATACACGCTAACGTTAGCATAATGAGATGTAGGCATGGAGGTAGGAATGCAAGCAGGTAGACAGTCACCCAAAATAAGACGGACATGGATAGACAGAAAGACAGACAGACAGAAAGACAGACATACACCAAGAATAAGGTGTAGACGGACGGAGAGACAGACAGAGGGGCAGGCAGGTACAGAAAATGAGATGAGGGTAAGCATGCAAGTAGAAAGAAAGACAGCCAGGCACAGTCAGACAGATATATAAACTGAAACAGGCAGGCAGAGAGGTGCCCAGAATGAAATGTAGGTAGGCAGTGAAAGAGGCAGAGAGACATATATATAAACTGACACATGCAGGCAGAGACGCACCCAGAATGAAATGCAGGTAGGCAGAGAGAGAGGCAGACAGTGAGGCAAACAAGAGAGGCAGGAAGTGGCCCCCTTAGGCATTAATTATACAGTCCAAGTGCCAGGATAGTGCCACCCCCCTCGCAATTCCAACGGTGCCATCCCCCTCGCAATTCCAACGGTGCCATCCCCCTCGCAATTGCAACTGACCTTCACCAGTCCACGGCAGGCAGCCAGGCGAAGGGCAGGCAGGGGATGTGTGGTGTAGGGCAGTGTGGACTGACGGTGTAAAGTGTAGAGGATGGCTGTGGCTGTGTAAGGAAGTGCGTCGTGAGGGTGTGAGGCAAGAGCGTTGGGTTTAAGGTATACTTACGGGACCTTGGGCGTGGAGTGGGTGTAGAGTGTATTCAAAGTACTTAGTAGGTGGTGCAGACGACTTGTAGGTGTAGGGGAAAGAGTGTTATGTGTAAGGGAAGATGCGTGTGTTGTGAAGCAGTGTAGCGTGAGGGTGTAAAGCTAGAGTGTTAAATGTGTGAAGAGGCTGAGACTGTGTGTGCAGTGGAAGCAGTGTGTTATGAGGGTGTAAGACAAGTGAATTGGGTATAGCGTGTATTTAGTGTAAGCTCGAGGTGCAGATGCCTTAAAGATATGTGATGGGTGTTGAGTGTAGGGTGTAGGGAAAGGGTGTTGACTGTAGGGGGTGGCAGAGACTATGAAAGGCAGTGTATCAAGAGTGTGTTGGGTAAGGGATCCATGTGTAGGGACTTGAAATATGTATGCACTGTATATATGTATGTATGTAATGTATGTATATATGTATGTATGTATGTGTAGTAGCGGTCAGCAGGTCAGGCATGGAAAAGGTCAGCAACTCCTCTATACACGTTCAGGACATGTTTACCGAATTCTGAAGTCTACCTGTTCCATAGACACGTGGAGTATCACCTTCATTCACTGGACAAAGTCAGTGGATGGTGTGTATAGTCTGTAGGTGGTGTACATAAGTGGGTGGTGTATACAAGTGGGCGGTGTGGATATATAAGTGGGTAGCGTAAAATGTGTGAAATCGGCGTGGTGCAAGTGTAGTGGTGTTATGGTGATATGTAAGTGTGGTGGCATGGTGGTCGTGTGGATTGTCTTATAAAGTGGTGTACGCTTAGTGTAGTGGTGTGGTGCTGTGGAGTCAGAGTGGTGGTGTAAGTGAAGTGGTGTGAGTGGTTGTGGTGGTAGTGCAGTAGCGTGCTGGGAGTACAGTAATAGAGTACATTGGTGCATTGTTTATGATGGTTCTCTTTGTTATGGTACTGAGCTGTCCTTGTGATATATTGTGTTGAGAGAGAGAGAGAGAGAGAGAGAGAGAGAGTGTGTGTGTGTGTGTGTGTGTGTGTGTGTGTGTGTGTGTGTGTGTGTGTGTGTGTGTGTGTGTGTGTGTGTGTGTGTGTGTGTGTGTGTGTGTGTGTGTGTGTGGTGTGTGTGTGTGTGTGTGTGTGTGTGTGTGTGTGTGTGTGTGTGTGTGTGTGTGTGTGTGTGTGTGTGTGTGTGTGTGTGTGTGTGTGTGTGTTTCATCAGTTACTGCAGTGTATACAAGGTTGAATCTGCGTCTGACAGTATGTATGTGTGTGAGTGCAAGTCTATGTACACATGAGCTTGTGTGTACGTGTGTATGTGCAAGCGTGCGAGATGTGTTTGCATCTGAAATTGCAGAGTCTGTGTGCCAGTGTAAGATACAAGATAGCAGTGTGTGTGTGTGTGTGTGTGTGTGTGTGTGTGTGTGTGTGTGTGTGTGTGTGTGTGTGTGTGTGTGTGTGTGTGTGTGTGTGTGTGTGTGTGTGTGTGTGTGTGTGTGTGTGTGTGTGTGTGTGTGTGTGTGTGTGTGTGTGTTTGCTCTGCTACTCACACACCCGTCATCACTCCACTCAGCGTCTTTCCTTTTTTATTTTTTATTCTTAACATCTCCCTAGAACCTTACTCATCTATTTCTATTATCATCATCATCATCTTTATTATTATTATTATTATTATTATCTATATACCTAGGTTGCTTCCCCCAAGGAAAGGGAGGTATTATATTATTATTATTATTATTATTATTATTAGCACAGGGCAAATTTTTCGATGTGAAGGGGTGTGATATCCTTGCTATCTCCTTACGATTTTATTCAAGGAGAAATTTTTCAGACAGGTGGGGCCAGATTCAGTCAAAATCAACTCCCTCTACTACAAGGTTCTTATAAGTGGAATAAAAATGCCTTCCAGGAGCCAAAATGTAAGTCCCCATTGCAGTGAAAATTTTAACCCCTTCAAGGCCAGGTGAAAAATTAAAGATTGAGTGAAGTCAAAAATAAAGTGAGGAAAAATGGGGAAAATAATATACAGTATATATGACAGAAGTAAAAAAAAAAAAAAAAATGATTGATAAAAGTACACAAAAATATGAAGGAAGCTTCGACGAAATAAAAAGAGATTGTGAATAATTTCTAACGTAACTAAAGATAAAAAAAATAAAATAAAATGAGGAAGTTGAAACAAAGACGCCAAGGAAACATCCACTAAGAAACTCGAGGAAAAGACGAAATTATGAAAACATGTGGATGGGTCGAATTTGAGAAATGTGGAAACGTCGTAATTAAAAAAAAACAATAAACGTCGAAATTCACTGAGACTGACGAATGATGGATGGGAAATGAAAACTAGGAAGTGTTGTAAAACTGCAGAAAACTCGAGTATCAATAACGAAAACCGAAAGCAGTGTAAGATAATAAAAAGCAAGGAACGACCACAAATATATAAAAAACATGAGAATGGTTCGAAAAAAAAATGGAAAACGCAGAAAATAAGAAAGAAAACTTGACAACGGGTCCACTAAGAGAAACATAGGAGATCGAAAAAGAATAAGAGGACTGGAGAAATACCAAAAACAGACGAAAAAAATATATAAGAGACCGAGGGAAATCGAAAATAAGAGGAATGAAAATAACAGAGCACCTGGATCCACAACAGAGAAAACAAGGAAAAATAAGAATAATTGTGAAAACATGCCAAAATAAGAGGCTTGGGAAATGAGCAAATAAGAGAAATGGAAAAAAAAAAAAAAAACAGGAGAAAACTGCAGGACACACAACAAGCTTTTTTATTTATGTTTTTTTTTTTTTAATCTGCCTCCGTGACCCTGGGCCGTTTTCTCGAGAGACTGAAGACTCAAGATTAAAAGGAGAAACTATTTTAGAGTTGGAGGAAAACTAAGAGACTGGAGACTGGAAGGAAAAAAAGACTGGAGATAAGAGAGGAAAAAAAAAAAGTGGAGATTTGAGGAGGAATTGGAGATTAAAGGACATGAAATAAAAAATGAGATTAGAGGGAAAATAAAAGACTGGAGATCAGAGGGGAAAACAAAAGACTTGAGATTAAAGGAAAAATAGAATACTAGAGATTAAATTGGGAAAATTTAAGACTGTTGAGAAAAATAAAACACTAAAGATTACAGGGAAATATACGACTGGAGGTTAAAGGAAAAATAAAAGACTCGGTTTAAAGGGAAAGTAAAAGACCTGAATTAGGGAAAAAATAGAAGACTGAGAATTAAAGAAAAAACTAAGACTGAAAGGTATAGAGAAAAATAAAAGACTGGGAATTAAAGGAAAAAATAAAAGACCCGATTTAAAGGGAAAAATAAAAGCCCAATTTAAAGGAACAAATAAAAGTCCGATATAAAGGGAGAAAGAAAAGCCCGATTTAAAGGGGGGAAAGCCCGATTTAAAGGGGGAAAAGCCCGATTTAAAGGGGGAAAAGCCCGATTTAAAGGGGGAAAAGCCCGATTTAAAGGGGGGAAAGCCCGATTTAAAGGGAAAATAAAAGCCCAATTAAAATGAAAATATAAAATCCCAATCTAAAAGGAAAAAAGAAATACCCGATTTAAAGAGGGAAAAAAGCCCGATTTAAAGGGGGAAAAGCCCGATTTAAATGGAAAAATAAGAGCCCGATTTAAAGGGAAAAATAAATGCCCGATTTAAAGGTAAAAATAAAAGTCCGATTTAAAGCGAAAAATAAAAGCCCGATTTAAAGGGGAAAATAAAAAGACTCGACATTATAGGAAAAAAAAAAAGTGGAGATGAACCTTTCAGTACGATAACGTCTAATTTGGTTTATATTATTTGCTTTTGGGCGATTTTATTATTACTATGGGAGAATTTTTGTGAGTAATTAGGGAGGGTAAATAATTAACATGTGACCTTTCGAATTTGAAGCTTTTAAGCTAAATAAAATAAATAAAAGAGCAAGAACAAAATGAATAAGAAAGTAGGTGAAGCGAGGTGGATGATAGAGAGAGAGAGAGAGAGAGAGAGAGAGAGAGAGAGAGAGAGAGAGAGAGAGAGAGAATGAATCTTCAAATAAAATAGGAAAAGGATCTGAGACGAAAATATACTTCAGCAAACGTTGGAAAAATGCTGAAAAACAAGATGGAAAAATGTGGTAATTGAACTGCAGACAGAAAATTGAAAGAAGTGGGAAGCGGAAGCAATAAATCAGGGGAAAGCGATGACGAGAGATTACGAAACTAAATGAAAAATTACGTTCGCTAAAAATGTGGAGGGAAGGAAAATAAGAGGCGCTAAATTTAAAGTGTTAACTAATCTCGTCCGTCTCCCTCGTCTCTCAACCTCTATCCCCCCCCTCCCCCTCACACACACACACACACACACACACACACACACACACACACACAAATACAGGGTGCACTAGGTCAAGGGGGGACCATTACAATCTCCACTCGGGGTCCGCCTTCCATTTACACCCATGATGCAAGCAGAAAACAACACAGGAGCGGGCCAGCAAAAGGACTATACATATTCCCTATGTAAATCTGTATCCCTGTGTCCCTCGTCGCTCTCAGTGGGGTGTAGGAGGGTGTAAGGGGGCCGTAAATTAACCCGTAAATTACACCTAAACTACTATTAGTATTTACAGCCTGAATATCGCAAAATTAATCCATGCAAGGGAAGCACTGGCAAACATCCTCTATAGTGTAACCTTAAAATGAAAAAAGGCGATCTATTAAGGCTCAGACTTTTCTTAATCGTTTGGTGTCTTAAGTTTTTCCCAAGTTACACCTGTCTGGATCTGCTTAGCGTGGCTGTGGGTGGTTGGTGTATAGAATATGGAAAAGACGGTGTATAAAGCGAATGTGGAGACAGAATGAGAAATATTTACCGAAACCTTCAGCATTCTGTTTCCTCCTTGACCTTCGCTAGCTTCCTGCCGCTCCTGTCTACCTTTACTTCTTACGCCCCTCCCATTTTCTTCTCCCAATATTTCCTCCTCCTCCTCCTCCTCCTCCTTCTTCTTCGTCTTTGTCTCCCAACTTTTGTCTTTTACTTCTGTTTTTAAGTTTCCTGTTGTTTTCTCTATCAGGTCCTTTACCCTCTCATTATTGTAGTTTCTCTCGCTATCTATTTCAGCCAACGCCAGACGATTTTATTCAGCTCAGAGTGATTCATAGGAGCCTGAGAATGTTCATATCGGTATCATTAACCTACTCATGGTCGGGGCAAGTCAGGCTAATACACGACGATTTTTTTTTTCACGTGAGCGAGTGAAAGAAGTGTGTTAAATTCTTTTTCCCTCCTCTTCGATTACTTAATTTCTTCCACCTTTGTTTTAGTCCCCCCGTTTCATGCTTTATCTATCTATCTATCTATCTATCTACAGTCCTCCAGTTTCACGCTTTGTCTATTTACCTATCTATATATCTATTAAGTCTAAAATATCCTTTCTCAGTATTTTGCCATTCTTTCTCATTTTCTTTATTTCTTCCTGTCAATTCTCGTCGTCTCTCTCTCTCTCTCTCCTCCCCAAATTTCCCTCCCTGCCTTCCATCAGTTGCCCCTCGCCTCCTCCTCTCCCTCCATCCTCGCTCACCTCACCTATTTTTCTCTCCAATATCCTCATTTGTCTTTTCTTACCTCACTCTCCAATGTTTCTCCTCTCCTTGCCTCGCTTCCTCCGTTCCCTCTCTCATTTTTCAGCCACAAACCTCTTCATCTCTCCCTGATGTTCACTTACAAGCCCCCCCCCCTCTCTCTCTCTCTCTCTCCCCCTTACTCCTGCTTGCTCGTCACTCTGCCTACCTACTCCTCTTTTCCCTCCTCCTCTCCTCCTTCAACACCCTCATTCCCCTCTTCCTTTCCTCTCATTTCTTTTCACCCTTCCTTCTCATTCCCTTTATTCGGCCTCCTCTCTACCTTCACTCCTTCTCTCACACTCTCTTCCTCCTTCCTTTTCACCCGTCCCATCCTACAACCTTTATTCTTCCTCTCTTTCTCCCTCCCTTCCCCCTCACTCATATTCCCTTCATTCCTCCTTCCCATTCCTCTGTCCCTTTCCTATCTCTTCCTTCATCCCTCCTCCACTTTTCCTCTCACCAGACTCCTTCCACCCTTCCTTCCCTCCTACTCACTGTTTCCCCTCCCTCTCTCTTTTTATCCCTCTCTCTTCCCTTCCTCTCACTCTCTGCCCATCACTCCACTTCAGCCTACTCCATTCATGTCAATCAATCTCCATTCTACCTCCTGATGGAATCAAATTCTCTCTCTCTCTCTCTCTCTCTCTCTCTCTCTCTCTCTCTCTCTCTCTCTCTCTCTCTCTCTCCATTCATCAACCATTCCATGTTTTTATCCATCCACCTGCCCATCCGTTCACTCATATGTCCTCAAATCATTCTACAGAATCTATCAATCCATCAATCTCAATCTCTATCTATCTACCTTCTCTCCATCCTCCTAGTCCTCTCCTCTCTCTCCTGCTTACTCAGTCATCAATTTGCCCCCCGTCCTCCTTCTCCTCCTCCTCCTCAATCTCTTCGCAGTCTCTCTCTCCTCCCGGCTTCATTAAATCCTCCTCACCTCTCGTTTCCTCCGTTTCCTCCACTCCCTTCTCCCTCATTACCTCCTCCTTCCTCCTTCCCACTCTCTCCCTCTCCCACTCCTAATTCCTGATATTACACTACACCATTCCTTACCTCACACTCCCACTCCCACACTCACTCTTGGTCACATATATGCAACCTCGCTTCCACTGCCACTATTGTTTTCATATTCACAAACTCTCATTCCAACCTCTCTCTCTCTCTCTCTCTCTCTCTCTCTCTCTCTCTAAGGTACGTCCCATCTCTCCTCCACGTTTTCTCACCACTTGTCTTTCATAAGTTTCATCCAATCTTCTTCCAAACTCCTTCGCCTCTCTCTCTCTCTCTCTCTCTCTCTCTCTCTCTCTCTCTCTCTCTCCCTCTCTCTCTCTCTCTCACACACACACACACACACACACACACACAACTTCTGTCCGTCCTTCCCCAAACTTCTGATACCCATTTTCCTCTTCCTCCTCGCCGTCTCCAACTTGTTTCCCCAGCCCTCCCTCCATCCCTCCTCTCTCTCTCCTTCCCTCCTCCTCCCTCCATCCCGCCCTCGCTCCATCTCTCCTCTTCATCCCTTCCTCCATCCATCTCAACCCCCTCTATTTTCTCCCTCACTTTATCGTTCAATCTATTCATCTCTCCCTCCCTCCAACCCTCCACCCCTCCTTTCCTCCATCTCTCCTTCTCCCATCACTTTTTCCTCCTCCTCCTCTCCTTCCCTCCATCTCTCCCTACCGCTTCTTGACCTAAGGCAGGATAAACGCGTCTCTAACCCCGATCATCCAGCAGCCCCGGATGCCCCCACTGAGCCCCTCATGTATACTCACTCTCTCTCTCTCTCTCTCTCTCTCTGATCATCCGGCAGCCTCTGAAGCCTCTCTGAAGCCAATGATGTATATTCACTGACTTCAGGATACCAAGCAGAGGTGCAGGGGGCGATGAAAGGAAGGAAGGAAGGCAGGAGCAAGGAAGGAGGGAAGGTAGGAGCAAGGAAGGCAGCAACAAGCAAGGTAGGAGCAAGGAAGGAAGGAAGGACGGCAGGAGCAAGTTGGAAGGAAGGCAGGAGCAAGGAAAAAAGGAAGGCAGAAGCAAGAAAAAAGGAAGGCAGAAGCAAGAAAAGAAGGAAGGTAGGAGCAAGGAAGAAAGGAAGGTCGGAGTAAGGAAGGAAGGAAGGAGGATATGGAGGTGAGGTGGGAGAAAGATAAGGAAGACGTGAATAGCCACAGCAGGCATGAACAGAAGCAGGAGAAGAAAGAAGAGAAGGAGACTGAATGAGGGAGAAAAGAAGGAGTGAAGGAAGGAAGGAAAAGCGGAGGAAGAAGGAAGCAGGTGAGAAGGAGATAAGCTGAAGAAGGGGGAATAATGACAGAGAAAAGGGGGGACATGGAAGGAGATAAAGGGAAGAAGGATGAAGAAATATGCTAAAAAGGAGAAGGATTGGAAATGGGGGACGAGAGAGGCTGAAGAATGAGGAAAAGTGGACAGAAATAACATAGGAAAAAGTACAAGAGAACGGGGAGGAAAAAGAGATTGAGAAGAAGAGGGGAAAAAGAACCAAGGAAAAAAAAAATAGAGGCTGAGAGGAGGAAGATTAAAAAAGAAAGGGTTTAAGAGAAGAGGAGAAGAAAAGAGGAATGGAAAAGAGAAGAGGAAAAAGAGAGGAAAGGAGGTCATGTAAAATGGAAGAAAACTGGGATGGAAATACGAGCAAAATATATATTAAATGGTGCAAGACAGCGTTTTTCGAGTGTGTGTGTGTGTGTGTGTGTGTGTGTGTGTGTGTGTGTGTGTGTGTGTGTGTGTTTTTGAGGTGGAGCAGAGACGTGAAAAAATATATAACAAGTGAATGATGAATGCTGGACGTGGACATGATACTTATTTCTGCCTCACCCACTTTTGTGACGCCTGGTAGATGTGAAGCCCATTTCATTCATTACACTACAACATCACCTACTTTTGTGCATCCCTGTTCCTGTCTCTGAACCACACCTGAACATACCTGGAAGAGAGAAAGAAAAGTATATTAGCAATGTCTGAAAGGTAATTTATTGACGAAATGATACAGGAAAAATAAAAAAAAAATCTCTCTGAATTTATGAACATTAGTTTAAATTTCCAAAAGTGAGAGAGAGAGAGAGAGAGAGAGAGAGAGGAGTACATAGGCGATATATTGAGGAGGAGGAGGACGTAAAAATGACAGGGAGAGGGGGAGAGAAACAAGCTTGAATGGAAAAATGAGAGGAGGGAAAGTGGAAGAGAGGAGAAGGGTGACGAGGACAGGAAAGAAAGGATAGGGAGGAAAGATAGGAGATCAGAGAGATGAGATCGAACGGATGAGAGTACAAAGGAGGAGAGGGGAAAAGAACGAGAGCAGGGAGGGGTAGAAAAGAGAGGAAAGAGAGAGGTGGGGAGAAGGGAAAAGAGGGGACAAGACAGAGAAGGGTATAGAGGAAAGCAAACAGCAACAGGAGGAGGAAGAGGGAAGTGGAAGGGAAGAGGAGAGTTGGGGATGGGGAGAGAGGAGAGGGAGAAGTGAGGATGAAAAGGAGGGGAATGAGACAGTTGAGGTGGAGGGGAGAGAAGGGAGAAAAGAGGGGAAGAAATCACAGAGGACGGGGAGAGGGTGGACTGAGGATGGAGGAAGGAAAGGGAGAAAGGAAGAGGAGGGGAGGAGAGAGGGGAAGAGGGAAAGAGGGGAGGGGAAAGGGGAAGAGTAGGGAAATAAAAGACGGAAAGAGAAACGGAAGCGAGTCAAACATAGAGGGGTGAGAGGGTAAAGGAAAAATGCAAAGGCTGAAAGCGAAGAGAAAAAATGCTGACGAATCACTGTCGCATGAATAAAAGTATAGAACTATAGACAGACAGACAAAGAGACTGAGTGATAGACAGATAGACAGTGAGATAAAAGATCACACAGA
>NC_137000.1:27396799-27546799 GCF_032717465.1 Coenobita brevimanus
CCTCTCTCTCTCTCTCTCTCTCTCTCTCCTTTCACGAGCTGCAGTGGCTTTGTGGTAGCAAACTAGTCTCTTCAACTTGTGATGTGCGTACCCCGTGTTAAGGGTACGAGCCCACGACACAGCAGGCATTTAAAGTGGGTGTTGGTAGTATGTCCCTGCACGTGTTAGCACTCAATCGGGTCTACCAATGACATATACACGCTTCCAGTCCTTCACGATCCCAACAGGTCAACTCTGGAACTGTTTTTCCGTGACTGTATTTCCCTCTGCCTATGACCTCTAGTCTTTTAAGCCCCATGTATCCAGGCATCTCGAAATGGACGGATTTGAATTAGTTTATTTTTTATTTTTATTTATTTCGTTTATTCTTTAATGGAGGGAACAATAAATTTTCGGGTCTCAGCCTTTGGTTCCTTCTCCCCTGCATAACAAAAGCCAATACAACATTTCACTTTCCACATGCATCAGTTTTTCTACAGACACTCCTTCCTCATTTACATGTAATTAGTGCCTGGCTAGTAATAATGGGAAATGAATAAAGAAATGAATGCTGACTAGTGAAAATAATAATGAGGCGGAGGAAGAAGAGACGGAGGGAAAAGCTTACAAAACAGGGACAGGAAGTTAAAAAAATGACAGGATGGTGATAATGACAAAATGCCGATAGAAAAATATTGAAAATGAGGCCAAACTTTCTACAGCAATTGAATAGTGATAATTAACGTGAACAGTAAAAAAAAAACATTGTTAATAATAAGAGATGTACCGGTACCAAAATTCTGACCGATACCGATAGCAATACCGATACCACAAAATTGGACCGATACCGATCGCACTGGACACCAATCTATTAGGCTGTTGTCCATACTCGTGCAACTTTCTTTGTTTTCAAGTTTGTCATTAAACTACTACGTACCATGTAATCAAAATAATATGATACTAAATAACTGGGTATCATCAATAATTTGTTTTTCATCCCTATAAAACATCCACATTCTGTTTAACAAAATAACTTGCAGTGAGTGATATGCTACGCACTAAATTCCTTTTACGTATCGGTAGTATCGGCAGAAAATCAACCGATACCGATACGCTTAAAATGGGCCGATACATCTCTAGTTATAATGAGTAAACGCCGAAAAATAATAATGATAATGGGAGGAAATTGATCATGGAAAGTGAATGGCGATAATTAACGTGATGATAAAATAATGGGACTAATAGACTGAATGGGTGTAATTAACTCGTAAAAACTGCATACTGTACAAAGTAATTAGGTAAAAAATGTGGTTCATTAGAGGAACAGGTGAAGTCTCTCTCTCTCTCTCTCTCTCTCTCTCTCTCTCTCTCTCTCTCTCTCTCTCTCTCTCTCTCTCTCTCTCTCTCTCTCTCTCTCTCTCTCTCAGGCCACAATGTCTGGTTCATATGCGTAACTTATTTTGATCTGAGAGAGAGAGAGAAAGAGAGAGAGAGAGAGAGAGAGGTAAAAAATAGAGAAGGGAAAAAGAATTGAAGAAAAAGACTAGAAGGCAGACATCAGGAGAGAGGAAAACAGGAAGACGGGAGAGGAAGAAGGAAAGAGTAAACAAGAATGGATATATGACACTTTCCTGCAACAACCACCCCACGGAAGAGGAGTGGAGGGGGAGGAAGAGGAGGAAAGGAGAGGAAATGAGAGGAATGGAGAGAAAAAGAACAGGGAGGAGAGGAATGGAGTGGAGAGGGGAGGAGAGAAGAGGATGGAGAGGAGAGGAGAGGGAGGAAGAGGAGGAAAGGAGAGGAGAGGAATGGAGAGGAAAAGAACGAGGAGGAGAGGAATGGAGTGGAGAGGGGAGGAGAGAAGAGGATGGAGAGGAGAGGAGAGGAGAGGAGAGGAATGGAGAAGAAAAGAACAGGGAGGAGAGGAATAAAATGGAGAGGGAAGGAGAGAAGAGGATGGAGAAGAAAGGAGTGGAATGGAGAGGTGAGGAGAGGAGAGGAGAGGAGAGGAGAGAAGAGAAGAATACAGAGGTGAGGAGAGGAAATGGAGAGGAAAGTAATATAGAGGAAAGTGAAGAAATGGAGAGAGGGAAGGAATGTAGAGGAGAAGGAAGGAATGGAGAGGAGAAGAAAGGAATGGAGAGGAGAGTGGAGGAATGGAGAGGAGAGGGGAGGAATGGCGATATGAGATAAGAGAGAGGGGAGGAAAGGAATGGAGGTGAGATGAGATGAAATGAGAGGAGAGGAATGGAGAGGAGACCAGAGGAATGGAGAGGAGACCAGAGGAAAGAAAAGAAATGGGACACAGAAGAGAGAGAGAGAGAGAGAGAGAGAGAGAGAGAGAGAGACAGACAGACAGACAGACAGAATGGAAGCAAGGAAAGAAAATACAGATCCCTATTCCATACGAGAAAGCAGAATCTGCCACGATAATCAGCGAAAAACAGGAACAAAGGAATTTTACTTAAATTTTGTGGAAGTGTTAAGGATCACCCAAGAAATACACCAGTCGTTTATGGGAACAGCAAGTTAATGGTGGAAGTCAAGGTAAAACGTAAGGGTGGGGGCAGACGCCATGAAGCGCTTAGCCGCGGTGCTCATCTCCGTAAATTAGGCCTTTGAGCCTGTGGCGTTTTTTCACCCAATATCCTGGACAATGGTAACTCCCGACGATTTTGTTATATTTGCAGAAATCATATGAAGTCAAAGAATTAAAGTCATTAACTTTTTCACAATTAAATTTCTCTCTCCGTAAGGGAAGTAAAGTCGGTGTAAATAGCATGAATAAAATCAAAAAAAAAAAAAAAAAGATACCCTTCATCTTATAATGTAAATGCTATATTACAGCAGATTACCGAGGACACGATCATCACAAAACATGCAAATTATCGGCCGACACGTGCAGCTATTTTTACAGTGTTTTCACTAACAAACACCCACAATCCTTATTATCATCTCAAGTTATACTCTAATCTATAATTGCCACTTATTATAATGTAAAAATTATATACACCGACAGATAACACGAAGAATTTAACAACAAACAAGGCATACTACGCAACGGCAAACATGGCCGGCACTGCTTGCGTCTGTTTATGTGGCCATCTTCACTATTAATCAAACACCCAGATTCCTTATTATTACTTCAAGACATACTCTAACCTTTAAATACATTTTGTCTTATATTAAAAATGCCATATTACACTGGATGAATGGGGAATTTCACGATTAACAGAGCACGCTGCACCTCCACAAGCAAACACGTGATGGCAACACAGGTGAAGGCGTCGCCGTACCGCGCACTTTATCACGCAGTTTTCACCATTAACCGAACGTCTAAAATCAAAATTATTACCTCTAAGTACGCTCTAGCATCTAAATATTACTTACCTTATAGCAGACACTTCATACTTTGGCGGATGGTCGGTGAATATCGGGATAAATTCGGGATGTCACACAGAAACAACGGAAACAATACAGCTTGCGTGGGTACTGAGACAAAACCCTGGGGGGGATTGGGGTACGCTTAGCCCCGCCCACCTGCAACGTGATTGGCTGTTTCCTGTTAAATCTCTCTCGCTTAAACCTCGCTAGTTTAAATACTTAACTTAAATCTCTCTACCTGGAGTACGTGAGTATTAAAGGGACTGAATAAAGGTTATTAAAGGATTTTTAAAGCAAGGCTGTGTTAGGTAAACAATGGAGAAAATAGACAATCGCAAACTCGGACGTCCGCATGCTCGCTCCTCCCCACCTTCCCTCCATCCCTCGTCCTCCCTCCTTCTCTTCTCTCCTCTCCCTGCTGTTTCTCCATTCCTCTACCCATCTTTCGACAACACGCTGTAGCAACCTCATATTTAAAGAGACTAAATGAAGTTTGTTAATACGTTCGCAATTAGTACTGCGTAAAGGTAAAAAATGAAAGCCAAGAAAAGATGATTAATGAACGCTGACAACAACACACCAGCCCTTTCTTCCGTCCCTCCTTCCTCCCCCCCCCCTCCAAACACCTCCACCATCTCCCCTCCCGTCCCCCCTCCGTACCTCCCTTCCTCTTCCCCCTCCACACACCCCCACTAGTCTCTCCCCGGCATGGCAGCACTGTCGCTCGGTAATATGTGAAAGAATTCAGTTAATCAAACCATAAAATAATTCAAGACGCCGCGTCCTGTCATTAAACTAACCTATACCTAACCACCTTTAGCCTAACCTAACGTTAACCTACCATAATGCCATTTTGTTTGGAGGGATGACGAAGGTGAGACGTTGCCGATTCTTTTCTCGATGCACTCAATCAGACGTTGCCAATATGACTGGATGACTAAAAATTAATGTACCCGCTGAAAGAGAATTGCCTCCCGCCCTCCCTACATGCCTCCCTTCCTCCCCCCCTCCAGTCTCCCCCACTAGCCTCTCCCGACCGCCTTCCCTGCTTGCCCTTCTCTCCCTCCCTCCCTCCCTCTCTCTCTCTACATATGCACATTTTCACGTTCACAGCCGTATATCTTTACGATGAAATTAGGGCTCATATAGTGTCATTAATCACATCGAAAGTAACATAAATAACAGCCAGCAAAATAGGGACTTAAATCGCAAAGTGGAACGCAAAACCCTTAATTTTCGACGGTCATTTATGGAACGTCTGTGGTTAGTACGTATGGTCAGCCTGCATCCCATAATACAGAATGCGGTCAGCAACCATTTAGGAAGGCTAGATACGTTCCATCATCGTAAAGTACTTCAACAATCGTCAAAATCTGAGGGTCCGCATCCCACTTCTCGATTTTGGGGTTAAGCATACGACCCTGGCTCTCCCGATGATCATAATTGACGTTGTGCTGTACTCCCTGCCGTGATTGACGTGGTGTAGAAGGATGCGTAAACTCTCTTTCTTAGCGACTGATCTCGAATATTACACCACAGTATTATCTACAAAAAACACTGTTAAAAAACAAATCATGGTGCATGGTTAAGTCTGACCTGCTCTGTAACTTCACCTTTGACCTCGCGTTCTTCAAAACTTTAGGTTGTCTGTGTCCTTGATCTCTAACCTAGTGTCTTAAAAAATGGTAAGGTCTGTCAGGGGCTCCACTAAAATTAATCAAAATCGGGGAAAAACTGATCGAGTTAGCTCACGGGCGCAACTCTTCTCACATCAGTTGCAGGCGTGAGATTAGTTTCGACCAGGAGATAACTCGAACAGTTTTAATCTGATTTTAACCAAATTTGGTGGAAGAATTGTGGTGCAGCCCCTGACACAGCTTGCCGAGAGAAATAAGGATCACCCTTTTCCTCCCACACCCCTCTGCCTTGCGTAAAGAATGGGGTAAAATCAAAAGTGGGGCTTTTCAGCAAGAGGTACGAAAGGAGACGGGAAGCAAAGAGATGTGAATAGATGGGAAATAAAGAAACGAGATGAAAAATATATATATAAACGACAGGAAACACACAAGTATGCAACCCCTCCCCCTACCCATAGGTCAAACAGGAAGGCAACATTAAGGGGAATGAAGGATAACGTTGAAAAAAAAGAAAAAAAAAAAGAGGAGGAAGACGGATGACGAAGGAAGAAGAAACAGGAATAAAAAGAGAACAAGACAAACAAATAAGCATCAATCCTGCCTCCTCCCCTTCTCGCGTCAAACAAGAAGGCAAAATCAAGAGTGGGACCTTTGAGCAAGTGGCAGTGAGAGAGAGAGAGCTCCTGTGAATCGCATTCGTTATCCGCACTCCAAATTACCGACCGTGTGAATAGGCCCGTGTTGGTGTGAATGACTGCCGGGCTGACTGGGACTGGTGATGGTGATGGTGATGACAGTGGTGATGGTGGAGGAAGGGGATGGTAGGGGTGGTGAAGGTTGTGGTGGGCTATAAAGACGGTGGTAGTGGTAGTATGGAAAAAGATGATGACAGGTGTTAGTGGTGGAGAGAGGGTGGTGGTGATGACGTGGAGATGGAGATACAGGGGCAAAGGAGGAGGATGGTGGTGGTGGTGGTGGTGGTGGTGGTGGTTGGTGGTGATGATGATGATGATGATGATGATGATGATGATGATGATGACGATGATGGTGATGATGATGGTGGTGGTGGTGGTGGTGGTGGTGAAAGAAGGGGCCAGAGAGTTTGGTGGTGGTGGTGGTGGTGGTGGTGGTGGTGGTGGTGGTGGTGGTGGTGGTGGTGATGATGATGATGATGATGATGATGATGATGATGATGATGATGATGATGGTGGTGGTGGTGGTGGTGAAAGAAGGGGCCAGAGGGTTTGGTGGTGGTGGTGGTGGTGGTGGTGGTGGTGGTGGTGGTGGTGGTGGTGGTGGTGGTGGTGGTGGTGGTGGTGATGATGATGATGATGATGATGATGATGATGATGAAAGATGGGAGTACAGGGTGTGGTGATCGATGTGTGACTGTGATGGTGATGATGGTGAACGACATGGGACTGCAGGAGTGTGATGATGGCAGTAATGATGGTGACAGCTGGGTGGTGATGATGATGACTGGAGAGTTAAAGAGGTTATGGCGTAGCGGTGATGGTGATAATAAAAGAGGCTGAGTAGTCATGATAGCTGTGATAGTAGCGTGGTGATGATGGGAGAGAGGGAGAGAGGGGATGGTGGTGGCTGTGGTGACAGTGAGAGTGGAGGAGAGTGTAGAAGGGGTAATAGTAACAAACGAGGAAGTGGTGACCGTTGTGGTGAGAAGGCGAGGCGGAAGTATAGAATGTGTGGTTGTGGTAATGGTGATGAGGAGATGGATTGGCGGCTAGGGGGGTGGAGAGAGAGAGAGAGAGAGAGAGAGAGAGAGAGAGTGTGTGTGTGTGTGTGTGTGTGTGTGTGTGTGTGGTAATGGGGAAGGAAGGTGATGATGGCAACGGGGAAGGATGGTGAAGGTGATAAGAGTGAAGGAACAGTAACGGTGATAAGGACAGCAGGCCAGTGATTATGAGAAGGGTGGAAGGGTTGCATTTGTGATGGTGACAGTGAAGATGTGAGACGGCAGCTGTAGTGATGGGGACAGATGTAGGTCCCCGCACAGAAGGTACAGAAATGACGATGGTAGTGATGGTTGTTATGGAGGTGGCAGTAGTGGTACGGTGGTGGGAATAACAGTGGTAGTTGTGGTGTAGGTAAAGAAGTAATATTAGATGGTGGGGGGGGGGTACGTGTGATGGGCGTGACAGATAAAGGCAATTACATCCCCAGAGGGTTGAGGTGGTGGAGGAGAAGAGGTCCTCACCTTTTCTTAGAAATGATGAGGATGATAAGTTGGATCTGGAGGGAAAGAGGACGGTGTGAAAGGAGACATTTTGACTATCTTGAGAGAGAGAGAGAGAGAGAGAGAGAGAGAGAGAGAAATATCGGTACACACAAATCGAAGACGGAGGGGAGAAAGAGTACGACATCAAAGAGGAAGGGTGAGAGAGTAGGAAGGTGAAAAGATGAAAGAGTGAGGGTGAGGTCAAGAGGTGATCCTGGAAGGCGTCTTGGCATACTCCAGTCCTCACCAGCTGTCACCCTCATTACAACACATCACTCAGTCCTCACCAGCTGTCACCCTCATTACAACACATCACTCAGTCCTCACCAGCTGTCATCCTCATTACAACACACCACTCAGTCCTCACCAGCTGTCACCCTCATTACAACACACTACACAGTCCTCACCAGCTGTCACCCTCATTACAACACACCACTCAGTCCTCACCAGCTGTCACCCTCATTACAACACACCACTCAGTCCTTACCAGCTGTCACCCTCATTACAACACACCACTCAGTCCTTACCAGCTGTCACCCTCACTACAACACATCACTCAGTCCTCACCAGCTGTCACCCTCATTACAACACACTACACAGTCCTCACCAGCTGTCATCCTCATTACAACACACCACTCAGTCCTCACCAGCTGTCACCCTCATTACAACACACCACTCAGTCCTTACCAGCTGTCACCCTCACTACAACACATCACTCAGTCCTCACCAGCTGTCACCCTCATCACAACACTCCACTCCCTCGACCCTCTCCACGGGAAATAAGTAAAACATAATAGAAACTACCGCTAATAATGAAACAAACGCCAGTTTCGTGTATTTTAAATGTTTTCATATGTAATAAAAAAATAAATGATTACTTTTATACTGAAGAACTTACCGAACAACCCGATACGAAAAACTCACGACTGAAAACACTGAAGAAAAGTTATCCTTCTCTCTCTCTCTCTCTCTCTCTCTCTCTCTCTCTCTCTCTCTCTCTCTCTCTCTCTCTCTCTCGTAAAAGCAGGTTAGGATCTTTTATGAGAATCGCCCCTTTATCCATAAGGTGAACCCGGAAGAACACACTAACCTTTGCTTCATAAGGGCAAGGTTAATTTCTTTTAAATACCATTCCATCACTCTCGTACTCTTCACCTGATTCTGATGTCACGATCTGGAATTCTGTGAGCCCCTGGAATGCTGTGAGCCCCTGGAATTCTTTAAGCCTATGGAATTCTGTGAACTCCCTGCCCTAGGTAAACACTACCTTAACGCATCTTAGCATTTCGTCTCCTGCTTATGGTGGAAGGGAATGGCGGGCTGGGGGAAGGGGATGAACATGGCTATTACCGAAGTTCAGGCTACCAAACTTGTGATTACTGTCAGACTTTCCTTGCTCACTTCATCCTTTTTGTGCACCTGCTTCCGATTCATGGTCATCATCATCAGTTCTTAGATAATTCAGTCGCTCAATATTTAGGATAATTTTGCCACGCAACTCTAAATCAGTGAAAACTCGGTGAACAAGTGTGGTTAAAAAAAAAAAAAAATCTTAAAAAATCGGTGAACAAGTGTGGTAAATAAAAATAATCGGTGAACAACTGTGGTATAACTGACTCTCTCTTACTCCATAATCTAAATTTTCCATAAGCTGAGTAATCCTGTGGCTCCCAAGCATTTCGTTCACAGGTCCAGGTCTACAAGTCTGTGTAATGCAATCAACTGAGTCCGTCGCGTGAATGAAGATGAGAGTCTCCACCTTCTGCTTTAATCTTTTCTTTCCTCTCAAAATTTATTATTACTTCTTGCAGTGTAACATAAAAAGAAAATATTTTGGGATATATTGAAAGTCAATATATATACGGTATACATCACAAAAAATTTAAGTTTTGGGGTACACAGAAAAATTATACTAAGCCTTTTCTTTCTTTTTTCTTTTTCTTTTTTGACATGCATGCGGTCCCAGCGGTAAATATCCACCCACTCCCAATACCGATACAATAACAGTCTTCTACTCTAAAAGTCCAGTGTCACACAAAAACCGAATATTTACCAATACGCTAAAAAAATACGCCACTCGAAATTTGCACCTGACAATACGCAGCGTAATAGTATATTGTCAACAGAAAATAAAGGCTGGATATGACCGTTCCTTTATTATCAACATTATTTTTACTACTACTACTACTACTACCTTCACGCTAACACTAGAAGAATTTATTAGACAAAGAAATCCTAAAGTAAAATCTAAACGACCTCGAGTAACTTTTCTTTTTTACTTAGACAAACACAAGACGATTTAGTAAAGACAAAAAAATCCCACCAGCCACATGGTTAGCAGATTGGTATATAATAAAAACACTATATATTACTCCCTTGAATACGATTACAGTGTTTTTATTTACGGTTTCCAATTCTGATTTTCTACTGCGGGAAATACAACCTTCGTAAAATCACAACAGTAATTCTTTTCTTTAGAGTCGCATCAGCTCTTAACGCCATCTTCAGAGGTAAGGTATATAAGAATGTTGCGCCCTTACTCTCTTCTTCCTGTTCATACGCTTCTTCTGGATGGTGAAAGTGTTGAACAAAAGCATCACCATGTCAAAACCGGCCAATCTACAATGCCCATCTTAGCAGGGTGTCTTACTCCAGCCTGACCCATCCCTCCACCCCCACCACCATCCTCGCCCATCCCGCCCGCTCTTGACATCTACACAGCCGCTGCCTACTCCCTTACGTCCAAGTTTTCAGAGATGTATGTTCCCCACGTCAACTCCACATCTCATGCAACGTCTAACTTCATCGGGTGTGCTCGTCCTGTCCTGCCCCTCCACAAACTTAGTCCATCCCATCCACCCTATCCACTCCTTTCCGCCCACGCCACCCATTTTTACTCTTCCACCTATTACTAATCCCCCCCCCCCGCACGTCTCTCCACCCACAAACCTCCCAGCCTATCTCACCCACTCCTCTCCACCCACCCCACCCACTGTTGCTCTGAAGCGGTGACAATTATAAACATGACTGACTCGACTACCAGCTGACCTACAGTGCCCACATACAGAGGGTACACTTCCTCCATGATGCCCCACCACCACCCAGCATCCAAGCCTATCTTGCTCACTCTTCACTGCCCACCTTACCCAACTGAAAAAACCAGAATCGACACATCTAGAGGAAAAAAAAAAAAACCGAAAGACCTAATATCCGGTGCACGAGTTCAAGAGGGTGGCCTGAAGCAATTATTACTGATATACCTGAACCGCCAGGAGACCAATACAGCAAGAAAATTCTCTCAAATTAAAAACAACTGCCTGAACACAGCAAATATAATAATAATAATAATAAATAGGCCATTGTGGTGAAGAGGTCAAGAGTACCGGCACTTCTTCCCCGTCCACGTAACCCTCTCCGAGTCCTTCACCTCTTCAGCCCAATGACCTCATTTCTTTTTGTAATTCTCGCACTCAAGGCGATTTTATTTACCCGAAAACTGACTATGAGACCTGGAGGGATCAGATCTAATTCTCATGAACCCCTTGACTAATAAGGTGTTCTCCTACGCTGAATAACATCTTCCATAGCAGCAGTAGCAGGTGTGGCCCAGGTTCAACTGAAATGTGAACTCTGTGGACTGCAGGCTTGAATTCCCCCTCTCCATCAGTCCACCATTCTCCTTGTGTGGGGATAGGGATGCAGGTGCGGGGTGTCTATAACCAGGCACTTGAGACGCCCAGGTATATCAGTGCCACCACATGAAGGCACCCCTCTATAGCATCAAGATCCTCCGTAGGCAACAAGAATCAAGTAGACGTGCTCGTGGTGAAAGGGTTAAGAGTCCCGTGCCGATACCCATTCATGGCTTACGTAATCCTCTTTGAGTCCCTCCCTGAGTGTTTATCTAGCCTTACCCCTCCCCCCGTGTGAGTGTACCTGTGTATCTATTCCCCCCCCCCCACCTTTTAATTCTGCCGGGGTCCATCGTAACCCCTTCACCTCGAGGACTCTCCCCTTTGATGAAGAGAATTGTGTGGCAGTGGTAGTAGGGGTAGTTGTAGTAGTGGTACCTGTAGCTTTGGTAGTTGTAGCAGTGGTAGTAGTGGTAGTTGCTGTAGCCCCAGGTTCAAGTGAAACGTGAACCCGGGGGACTGCGGACTGAAATTTCCCTTTTCCTGCAGCCCACCATCCTCCTTTCGGGGGCTGGGAGGGAGCTGAGGCGTTTACATAACCGGGCAGAGGAGAAGCTCGGTTATATCAGTGCCACCACGTGAAGGCGTTCCTCTCCAGCGGCAGTTAACATGTCATGGAAAACACGTCACTGTAAATAAGGTGTGTGTGTGTGTGTGTGTGTGTGTGTGTGTGTGTGTGTGTGTGTGTGTGTGTGTGTGTGTGTGTGTGTGTGTGTGTGTGTGTGAGAGAGAGAGAGAGAGAGAGAGAGAGTCATCACACTGGAGTAAAAAGTACATATTTACCATCCCCTCACCGTCTCTCAAAGGCTTAATCTCCTTCTATGTCATAACATCTTCAAGTTTACCCACACCTCCTCAAGAAAATTACAATCATCTTAGCAAGGACCTCTAAGAAATGGAGGGATAATTCCACGCTCAAAATAACCCCGCCAGCTCAAAGTGTAGCTGGATCTCAATTTACATCGTTCGGAGGTCGGAAAAAGGGGGAAAAAATGAAAGGAAAATAAGTTGCCCTGGGTAGTGAAAAGCTAAGGATATGGTACTTATAGAAATCGTGATGTCAACAACCCCTGTGCGTCACCCTCTTCCTCTTCCTCCTCCTCCCTAATATCCTCTTCCTTCCTCCTCCTATCGCCCCTCCTTAATGCCCTCTCCCTTCCCCTTTCTTCCTCCTCCTCCTCTTCCCTAATGCCCTCTCCCTTCCTCCTCCTTCTTCCTCCCTCCCCCCTCTTCCTCTTCCTCCTCCTCCTCTTCCCTAATGCCCTCTCCCTTCCTCCTTCTTCTTCCTCCCTCTCCCCCTCTTCCTCTTCCTCCTTCCTCCTCCTCCTCCTTCCTATTGTCCCCTCCCCTCCTCCTCCTTCTCCACCTCCCTATTTCCCCCTCCCTTCCTCCTCTTCTTTCCTTCCTTCCTTCCTTCCTTCCTTCCTTCCTTCCTCCCTCCCTCCCTCTCTTCTCCCAGGGGATCGAGACCCACTCTCAATAATCAATAAAAACATCATATAATATTCGTGAGGTACCGGAGGAGCGTCTGTCTGTCTGTTTGTTTGTCTGTCTCTGTCTCTGTCTGCCTGTCTGTCTGTGTTTGTTTGTCGTGAGGTACCGGAGGAGCGCCTGTCTGTCTGTCTGTCTGTCTGTCTGTCTGTTTGTTTGTCTGTCTGTCTCTGTCTGTGTTTGTTTGTCTGTCTCTGTCTGTGTTTGTTTGTCTGTCTGTCTGTTTTTGTCTCTGTCTGTCTGTCTGCCTGTTTGTCTGTCTGTCTGTCTCTGCCTGCCTGCCTGCCTGCCTGTCTGAATCTGTCTTCCTGTCTGTCTGTTTGTCTGTCTGTCTGCTTGTCTATCCGTCTGTTTGTTTGTTTGTTTCTTTGTTTGTATGTCTGTCTATCTGTATGTGCTGGGGGGGGGGAGGGAGGGGAGGAGAGATTGTGGAGTTGGAGAAAAAACAGAAAATGGAGGGAAACAAATTACGAGGTGGAGAGAAATGAGGGAGGAGGTGCAAAAATTGGAGAATTATGGAGAGGAGGAGGAGGAGAGAAAAAGAGGAGGTGCAGCAGGAGGAGAGAAATGGGGGAGGATGAGGAGAGAAATGGGGGAGGATGAGGAGAGAAATGGGGAAGGAGCTGGGGAGAAAATGAAAGGAACTGGGGAGTAATGAGGGAGGAGGTGGAGAGACATGTGGAGGAGGTGGAGAGACATGTGGAGAAGGTGGAGAGACATGAGGAGGAGGTGGAGAGAAATGTGGAGGAGGTGGAGAGAAATCGGTAGGAAATGGGGAAAAAAAAAAGAGGAAGGGTTGGAGGGAAAATACAAGGCATTAAGAGGGAAAGTAAGTAGTTAGAGAGGAAATAAGTGAAGAAAAATGAGGAGATGACGAAAAATGGGGAGGAAGTGACGAAAAATGGGGAGGAAGTGAAGAAAAATGGGGAGGAAGTGACGAAAAATGGGGAGGAAGTGAAGAAAAATGGGAAGGAAGTGAAGAAAAATGGGGAGGAAGTGAAGAAAAATGGGGAGGAAGTGAAGAAAAATGGGGAGGAAGTGAAGAAAAATGGGGAGGAAGTGAAGAAAAATGGGGAGGAAGTGAAGAAAAATGGGGAGGAGGTGAAGAAAAATGGGGAGGAGGTGACGAAAAATGAAGACAAGAAAAATGGGGTGGTGAAGAAAATGGGGAGTTAAGAAAAATGGAGAGAAAGTGATGAAAAATGGGACGTGAAGAAAAATGGGAAGTGAAGAAAAATGGGAAGGAATGAGGAAAAATGGTGAGGAAGTTACGAAAAATGGGAAGTTACGAAAAATGGGGAGGAGGTGAAGAACAATGGGGAGCAGGAGTTGAAAAAAAAAATGGAGAGGAGAAGGTGAAGAAAAATGGGGAGAAGGTGAAGAAAAATGGGGAGGAGGTGAAGAACAATGGGGAGGAGGTGAAGAAAAATGGGGAGGAGGTGAAGAAAAATGGGGAGGAGGTGAAGAACAATGGGGAGGAGGTGAAGAAAAATGGGGAGGAGGTGAAGAAAAATGGGGAGGAAGTCAAAAGGAAAAACAAAAAGAGCTGGAGAGAGAGAGAGAGAGAGAGAGAGAGAGAAATAAGGGATGGGGAGAAGAGATCATGGCTTACCCCTGTTAATTCGTAAAACCTGATGCATTTTTAGTAAGGAGGAGGAGAGGCAGACCGAGACACCTGTATTATTGAGACGGGGGAGGAATTAGGGGAGGAGAGATGGGAGGGGAGGAAAGGAGGAAGGTAAGGAGGGAGGGGGGGGAGAAAAGGGGGTTAGAGAGAAAGAGAATAGGGGATGAAGAGAAAAAGAGGGGATACTGGAGAGAGAGAGAGAGAGAGAGAGAGAGAGAGAGAGAGAGAGAGAGAGACAGACAGACAGACAGACAGACAGACAGACAGACAGAGAAGAAAGGAGGAATCGAGTAAAAGGAAAAATTGGAGAGTGAATAGGAAGTAAAAGAAATTGGAGAGAATAACGAAGAGAGGAGTTTGATGGAGAGACACTGGATATGGAGGAGGGAAAAATAAGGTGAGAGAGAGACCTGAGAGTGAGGGAAAGACTGGAGAAGGGAGAGAAAGGGGGAAGGAAGGGAACAGAGGCAGAAGGGATGGAAAGGGGTTGGAAGGAAAGAATGAAACAGGAGGCTAAGAAAAATGCAGGAAGGAAAGAGGAATGGAAAGGGGATGGAGGGAGAGGATGAGAGAGGTGGAGAGATAATGGGAGGGGCTGGAGAGAAGAGGGAAGAGGGATGGGGGAAGGGAGGGGGGAGGAAAGATGAGTCAGAAAGAAATAGACGCAGAAGAAAAAGACAGGGAGTTGTGGGGAGGAAAGAGTGACTAAATGTGCGTTGGAGGGGAAAGGGAAGGATTAGGAGGGAGGATCGGAGAGGGAGGGAGGAGGGGGAGGGAAGAAGGGAAGGAAGGGGTGTTTCGATGGGGAGGGGGGAGAAAGGTTAAAAAAAAAAAAAAAAAAAAAAAAGAGGAGGGGAGAAGGTTTTGGAGAGAAAAGGAAAGGATGGATAGCTGAGAAAGGGATGGCGAGATAGTTGAGAAGGGGATGGAGGGAAAACAGTGGAGAGGATGGAGAGGAAGTAGAGGAAGGGATGGGGGATATTGGAGGGAACGTGCGGTTAGAGAGAGAAAGAGGACAGGAATTTAATGAAACGATGTCTATGTTTGGCAAGGAAGAGGGAAGAGGAAAGAGGAAACACAGAAGGGGTGATGAAAGACAGAATGGAAAACAAGAAAAAAGAAAATTAAGAGGAAGGCAGACAAATGCGAGGAAAATTGCAGCAAGGACCACCTGAAGACAATTTTTTCCTGTCCCTGTTAAGTACGAAAACCAATGATAACAAAACTGAGGAATGAAGACAATAAGAAAATGAGGAAAAATATTCAGGAAAAAATGACGAAAACAGATGATGAAGAAAATACAGAATGGAGGTAACAGAGGGAAGAAAAAGTACAGACGAGAGGAAGACAAAAGAGGGAAGGAAGGAAATTATGAAAGCATGGAGTAGAAGAAGAAAATTGACGAAGGAAGAGAGCAAATGAAAGCATGGAGGAGGAGGGGAAGAGAAGACAGTCTGGTGAAGAACAGGAAGAAAGACAAGGAAGGAAACGTAAGAATGAAGGTATGGAAAAGGAAGATGAGGAGGAGGGAGGGAGGGAGGGGGGAGCTGATCGGATGGAGAGAAGGGGAGGCAAGGAAGAAGCTAAGAAGGGATGGAAAAAGAGAGAGAAGTAAGTAGTAAAGAAGGAAGGAGGAAAGAGAAGAAAGGAAAATAAGGGACAAAAACAGTGTATGGTGAAGGAGCGCGAGGGTCGTTCAGGGGAGGGTGGGGAAAAAAGAGGTAAGAGAGAAAAGAATACGCTATGCACGACAGAGGAGGAGGATAACACAGGATTACACAGGAAAGCAAACAGCAACAGACCTTATGATCCTTTCGAGGCTGCTTGTTAGAGAAAACTATGACTACATGATCTAACTCTACATGCTGAAGGATAAGGATAGTAAAGCAAGAAGGCTCCCCCCACCACCAAACCCTCCAGGAAAATGTGAGAAAAACCACCATGCAGCATGGAAAAACTGACATGGAAAATTTATAGGAAACACTGGAAAGGAAAAGTCACATTCTATAATACTTTATCTATAAGTTACCCGATAGAGTAACCTGAAAGAGAATGTAAACATATAAAATAATAGTTACGGCATGACATTATAAACCGGTACACTGAGTTAATGGGAAGTCTGTGGACATAACGTGGAAGCTACACACTGCACAGTGTGGATGTTTAGGGATGGTGCGGCAGCCTTGCCTGGCGCTTTTATGGTAGGCAGCAGTCAATCAGGCCCTACCTCCGTTTGCTCCACTGAAACAAGGAACTCTCCCATGTGGGACAAGTACACAAGTTTCATCCTGAAGCAGTGACCCCTGGTACATGAAAAAAATCCCGATGGTGGTCACTTGACTAACAGGGACCCTCAGTGAGGAGGAGGAGGAGGAGGAGGAGGAGGAGGAGGAGAAGGAGGAGAAAGAGAAGGAGGAGGGGGAGGAGGAGGAGGAGGAGGAGAGCAATAAAGTAAGAAGAGGGAGAGTGCTAGCAAGATGGAGAGAAGGGAAAGTGGAGGAGGAGGAGGGACGGCAGAAGGAGAAAATAAGATGGAGAAGAATGAGGTGAGGGAAAGAAAATGAGAAAGTGTGGAAGAAACGAAAGGGGAAATGGCTGGTAAAAGAAACAAAAAAAAAAGGGGGGGTAAGAGAAGATAAATGAAAGCAAGGAGGACGAGAGGAACAAGTAGGAACAAGGGAGAAAGAGAGTGAAGAAACGGGGAGAAAAGTCATGAAGAAAAAAAGGGAGAATACAAACAATTAAGCATGAAAGAGGAAAGGAATGATTGGCAGGAGGAGAAAAAGAGGGAGAGAAAAATGAGGAAGATGAAAGACTGAAGGTAGGAGGAAGATGGCAGAAGACGTGAGGAGTTTTGAAAGACTGAGACTAACGAAGGGAGAGAATGGAGGAATGGAAGGAAGGGGTGGAGAGAGAAAAAGGAAGCGGGAGGGATAGAATGGAGGATAGCAGGAAGGGTGTGGAGAGAAAAAGGAGGAGGGAGAGAGAGAATGGAGGATAGCAGGGAGGGTGTGAAGAGAAAAAGGATGAGGAAGGAGAGAATGGAGTCACGTAGGATGGGTGTGGAGAGAAAAAGGATTAGGGCAAGAGAGAATGGAGGAAAGTTGGGAGGGAGTGGAGAGACAAATGATGAAAGAAGATGAGGAGAAGGAAAATAAAGGAAAGAGGAGAGAGTAAGAGGGAAGGAGAGAAAAAATGAAAATCTAATGGAAGAGGGTAATTATGGAGAAATACAGAGGATGGAAGTGGAAACAAATGAGGGAGAACTTAGAGAGAGATAATAAAGGAGAGAGGAGAGAGAAAGGTGGGAGGTGAAGAGAGGAAGAACGGAGTGGAGAGAAGGAAGGAGATAAAGAAGGAAGGAGAAAGAAGGAAGGAAGCAAGCAAGAAAGAAAGGGCGGTGTTGGAGAGAAGAAAGACCGAACAGAACTTTTTGTACAAATATTTACCCTCCATCTCACACACACACACACACACACACACACACACACACACACACACACACACACACACACACAAAATGCACGTTCAACTCGTATAAATCGAAGTAACAAAAATGTCTTTCACAATCTTATTCAACCAAAAAATAATCATCCCCCTCCTTCATCTAAAATATATATGCAATGAATAACCACCACCGCCATCATCAACATCATTATTATCATCATCATCATTATCTTCATCAACATCAGCTACAAAAGAAATTAGACCACGAAGAACTTACATCTAATTTGGCAGTACGGAAAAATATAAGTAAAAGAAACAGGAGAAACGAGAGAAGAGACATACTGAAGTCCAAACGTAAAGAAATTCGAGAGAGAGAGAGAGAGAGAGAGAGAGAGAGAGAGAGAGAGAGAGAGAGAGAGAGAGAGAGAGTTATGAAGAACGGTGAAGGGAGGGAAGAAACGAGGGAAAGTAATGCCGGAAGTGAAGGAACGGAGAGAGAGAGAGAGAGAGAGTTGCGGGAGTGAAGGACGATTGGATTGCAAGAGGAAGATGGAGAAGCAATCGAGAAAGCAGTGAGTGAGACAGAGAGAGAGGGAGAGAGTGAGATAAAGAAGACGGATGGAGACGCAAAACTCGACGGAGACAGATTGGAGGAACAGGAGGAGGAACGAGAGGAGGAGGGAAAGAAAAAATGATAGGGGAGAAATAAAGGTGAGAAGAGAGAAGGTGGGAGGAGGAGGCATGTAAGGAAGGAGAGAGAGAGAGAGAGAGAGAGAGAGAGAGAGAGAGAATTTACAAAGACTTAAAGATACAAAGACACCACAGTCTCAGAGGGTTAAAAAGGTAGACTAATTGCACAAGTTTGAGGTTGAGATGGTAGAGAAGGGGAAGGTGAGAGTGGGAGAGTCGAGGAATGGGAGGGAGGAGGAAAGAAAGGAGGAAGGGTGAAGAGGAAGAGAACTAGAAAGACGGAAAGGAGGGAGGGAGGAGAGGAAGAGAACTAGAAAGACGGAAAGGAGGGAGGGAGGAGAGGAAGAGAACTAGAAAGAAGGAAAGGAAGGAGGAAGACAAGGTAGCGCGATAGAATGACGGAGAGAAAGGAAGGAAGAAGAGTAAGACACCTAGAAAGAAGGAAACGAAGGAAGGAATAGGAACAGAACTACAAAAGACTGAAAAGAAGGAGAGAGAAGAGGAAGATTAGAAAGATAAAATTTACGAACTACTGCATGACATATCCCAAAGTCTGTTTCGCGTATGTAAATACAGGCATCTACTTGTATTTGTAACTCATGTAATAAGAATCACAGATCCAACAGGCAAGAGAGCACGTTCGAATCCAACTCACCACGTTCAGTCCCGTATATAACAGGTGCCTTTACTGGGATGGCTGATTGGATACTTAGTGGTCTGTCTGTCTGTCTGTCTGTCTCTCTCTCTCTCTCTCTCTCTCTCTCTCTCTCTCTCTCCTTTTAGGACTGGTGTAAATTTAAAGGTCAAAATCGAAATCTGAGAAACGCAGTCCCGAGTTATCTGACCAAAGTAGATAAATATTAAACTTATGGCGAATCGGTGCAGATATGAAAAAATGAAGCCGTTGCAATGAGCATATGCCACAGAACTAACACACACACAGACACACAGACACACACACACACACACACACACACACACACACACACACACACACACACACACACATTTTATCACTATAGGTAATGTAAAAACTGATAATGAGAGATGAAGACAGACAAAAAAAAAAAAAAAAAAAAAAGGTTAATGATAAAGGATGGATGTGTAGGTAGAATGAAAAATAAAGAAACGAAATACATGGAGTCAGGAATGAATGATAATAATGAGAAAAGAAGAATGAAAGAAGGGACAGAAAATGAAGACAGATAAAGGAAATAAGGAAGGAAAGGGAATGAAAACAAAGATTAAAAGGGGAAAAGCAGGTGGGATTCTTGTGTGGGAAGAGAAATGGGGCGAAAAGGGAGACGAGGGAGAGGGGAAGGCTAAATGAAATAGCTAGGGTGGAAGGAGGGAGGGATGAAGGAAAGAGGGTGACAGGGGAGAGAAAGTATGAAGGGTGAACGTGGTAAAGAGAGAGGCAGGAATGAAAGATGGAATGCAGGGGTGACACGGATGTAGGACAGAGGGAAGGAGAAATATGAAAAGGCAATATTAAATCCATATAATATTTTGTATCATCCTCTTTACCACTTAGTCCAAATAGCTTACTAAGAACAGGTAAAAAATAAGTATCGTTTTTCCAATGTACCTGTACTACAATTTTCAGTTCAAGGAATAATTATAGTGCCACACAAGCGTAATTATAGTACCACACAAGTATAATTATAGTACCACACAAGCATAATTATAGTACCACACAAGTACACTCTAGTACCACACAAGTATAATTATAGTACCACACAAGCGTAATTATAGTACCACACAAGCGTAATTGTAGTACCATACAGGCATAATTACAGTACCACACAAGCATAAATATAGTACAACACAAGCATAATTACGGTACCACACAAGCATAATTACAGTACCACACAGGCATAATTACAGTGCCACAGAAGCGTAATTATACTACCACACAGGCATAATTATACTACCACACAGGTATAATTATACTACCACACAGGCATAATTATACTACCACATAACTGAGTAACTAAAATCTTTCTCCTCGCAAAAAATCTTAAAAAAAAAAAAGAACACGCTAATAAAATAATTCAAAGTACGAAAGAGACGCCCGTGTCAGATATTTTCACCATCTCCATAATTTATCATACGCTGTAGGGAGAACTAGGCTTGATTCATCTGAGCTCAAAAATTATTGATATTAAAATAAAGTCTTTTTTTATAACATTAAATGCGATTCACACTGATGAAGGCAAGAGGAAGTTCGTGTCTTGGAAGAAAAAAGGGAGGAGGATACGAAGAAGCAAGAGAGAGAGAGAGAGAGAGAGAGAGAGAGAGAGAGAATGATACACAGACAGACAAACATAGACATAAATAGACAGACAGACAGACAGATTCCTTGCTATCTCCAGACGATTTTAATAAACTTGGGTCAGGGTGTGGAACTGGAGGGGTTAGATACTGCTTCAACCCGCCCTATATTGAGCAAAAAATCGTCTGGTGGCGGCAAGAAATAGGTCATCGAATGGAAGAGATTAAGCGACGCACTCTTGTCGTCCAGGTGATGTCGCAACGCCTATCCCAGTCCGATTTATTCTAACCTCACTATCCCCCTTCTATACGTCAGTCAGGCATCCCAAACCAATACCAACCCTTTCAAGACGATACATCTTTTTATTTTATTTTATTTTATTTTATTTTTGCTATCTTCCAGCGATTTTACTCTCCCGGAGATGATTTATTATTACTGTTATCATTATTATTATTTTTATAGAAGAAGTTACATATTCTTCATTAATTCCTTTACTAATCGGTAGAAGCAAGAAAAATATTAAAACTACGTCCTCGGGCTGAAGGGGCTGAAAAGATAGACAACATAAATGAGGAGAAAATCTAAACTGCAAAACAAATCGCTAAATAAGAGGTGTTAAGCTGTCTCACATGCCATCAAGAGAACAACCTAAACTATTCACCGGTACGTTACAAAATAAAATACATACATACATAAGTACAGTATAAAGTAAGTAAATAAGTCGTAAAAGAAAAAGTGTTACGAACTCTGGCCTGCCACTGAGACCGCGACTTTGAGAGACCCCAAGAAGGGATCACACCAAGTCGCGTTTATCGATTCTAAGTTTTGGTAAAGGTTCGTCGGCCGAGGAGTTCAAGAGCTGGGCTTACTGGTGTGGTGGAGGATAGAGTGTGGTTGTGGTGGTGTGGCTGTAGTGGTGTGGTGTGGTGTGGTGTGGTGGGGGGCTGTGGAGGTGTGGTGTGACGTGGTGGGGGACTGTGGTGGTGGTGTTGTGGTGGGGTTGTGGTTTATGGTGTGGTGGTGTGGTTGTGGTGGGGTTGTGGTTTATGGCGTGGTGGTGTGGTTGTGATGGGGTTCTGGTTTATAGTGTGGTGGTGTGGTTGTGGTGGTGTTGTGGTTTATGGCGTGGTGGTGTAGTTGTAGTATATGGTGTGGTGGTGTGGTTTTGGTGTGGTGTGGTGGTGTGGTTTTGGTGTGGTGTGGTGTGGTGGGAGATGGTATTGATGTAGATGTAACGGTGTGGTTGTGGCGCTGTGGTGGAGAAGGCTGTGGTGGTGTGGCTGTGGGCAACTCTACGGGTAAGGAGAGTCTGAAGGATGTAGAGTGGCTAAGACTAATTTCTCCTTCTCTCTTACCTCTAATGATGTCACCGAAAGAAGGAACCTAATTAGCAACCTGTACCTTCAAACACCCAAGCATTCATTTTTTATTACCTCTCATTATTTATTTATTTATTTCGTCCATCGTGTTATCTTTCATTATTTCCCTCTGCCATTTACTAATATAATTCTTCATGTTTTATTTTACCCTTTTATTTATACCTTTGGCCATGCATGACTTCCTTGTCCCTTTCAATCTCGCCTTTATTTATTCACTCATTCAGTTATTCATATATCTATTGTATTTCATTATTCATTTCTCTCCTTTCTCTTATCCATTTATATATTTACTGCTCATTATTCCTTCCATCATACCATCTTTCTTTACTCATTCTCCTCCTTCGTTTACCATCATTTTCTTACTGATTCATTCCACTGTGCCATCTTGCTTCATTCATTTCCCTCTTCAGTTTATTTTTATCATTTTACATTTCTTTGGTGAAAGAGAGAGAGAGAGAGAGAGCGAGCGACCGAGAGAGAGAGAGAGAGAGAGAGAGAGAGAGAGAGAGAGAGAGAGAGAAATACATTAGACTACATAATAATACGAAGGAATGGAAAACCTATAGCCTACCTGTACTACCATCAATCCTCTCGGTGGGGGGGGGAGCTTTGGGGGAGGGGGATCACGGGGGGAGGGAGGGGGGGAGAGCAGGGGAGAGAGAAGGGGGAGAACGAGTGCAGGGAAAGGGGAGAATGGGGGTAGGGATGGGGGAGCACGGGGGGGTGGATGGGAGAGGGGATGTGCTAGAGGTGAAAGTGGGTGATGGAGAAGAGAGAAGTGTTGAAATGAAAGATAAATCAAACCTAGGTATAAAATAATCTACCTAAATTAGAAATAGCGTTAATCAGAACTAGCTGTAGTTTTAAAAAGCAAATCATAAGTAGTCACATTAAAAGCAGCTTAAAAGTTAGACCCGAACAAAAGGTAAAAAATATACGAAGGAATACCGTTGATGATCGGAAGTGGGGTGAAGAGGAAAAGGGGACGATAGGGAGGGAGGGGGAGGAAAAGGGTGACAAGGACGCGACGCATTTACCGGTCACCACCTACAATAAATTCCACATATTGGCCGACGCTGATGAAGATACTAATGAGGCTCAACTGGTGGAGGACTTAATCATCCGTGGGCAGTTTGTGGAGTTCTGCGGCAGAGCACCAGCTAAAAGAAAGCTAATGGCTTAGATATTTCATCCACTGCTTCTTTTGGAATGCGCGGAAAGGAAGGAAGGGGAATGACGAGGGGGAGGGGAAGGAGAGGGAAGGCACTGGGCTGAGGAAAAGGAGGTGGGGGAAGGATTAATAGTAGGGATAGCAGCTGCAGACTCAGAATGTAAACCCAGTGGACTGTAGGCTGAAAGTGCACCTCTCCTACACTCCAATATCCTTCCTTCGGGGGACGGGTAGGGCATTCAGGGATACCTGTGTAATCAGGTAGCTCCACCACCCAGTTATATCTGTGCCACCACATGACGGAGGTGGAACAGAGGTGAAAGCAGGTGATGGAGAAGTTGACCTATTTCTGTCCCTGAAACTCGTGGTTTGGGAAATTCTGTGCGGCAAAAATTTCTGATTGGGCGGAGGTACTGGAAGGAGGGAATTTGTGGAGGGAAGGGATTTTGTTGAGTGAGTGAATTGGTGGCGTGGGAGGAAAATACTGACGGAGGGTGACTGTGGTGGGGACTATGTGATGAGGGGGGGACTGTGGCGAGGGGGACGTGGTGGTGAAGAGGACATTGTGGGATTAATGTTGGTAAAATAAAGTCGGAGTAATGTGGAGTTCGGGGACTTTTTGTAATTAACAGGAATAATCAAACAGAGGTCTTCCTGATACCACATGCAGTTCCCGTGACATGAATTGCGGTATCGTATTGGTAAGAGAGCTATAAATAAATCTATACAGTACTAGGGTGTTAAGAATATTGAGCCTCCATTCTCATCTATCTAGTCCACTATCTTGCCCAGAAACTGTTAAATTTACCAGACTTCCTCTGTCTTTAAATATGTCATGATTTTAACCACAGACACTATTTTTTTTTTCACTCATCAATCAGGATTTCGAAAATTCTCTGCTCCACCTCACAGGCTTAATACTGTACATGTGGAACGTTTGACCTTTAAGTTGAAGTTGAGAATTAAGATATATATGTTTAGTGAATGGAAGTATGTCCCACTTTAATGAACACACTGTTGGTATTTCTAGTGATAGGTTTGCTTTACTGTTCCTGTTTTAATGTAAAATGATGATGATGATGATGATGATGATGATGGTGATGGTCATGATGATTATGATGATGATGATGGTGATGATGATGATGACAATAATGCCGATGCTGATGATGATGATAATGACGACAAAAATAATGATGATGATATATGACGATGGCTGCAAGACAAAGAAATTACAGAAACAGAAAACACGAAAATGAACGGAGTACTTTATAACAAAAATAATAATAATAATCGTGTTTTGCATCCTCACAAGGCGCAGGGGGAGAAGGGAGGGGGATCTACAGCAAAGGTTGTTTTTATCACTCTCGGGACATAAATCAGAGGAGAAAGGAAGTACAGGTTCCGACTGCCTCTTCCTCTGACATATGAGCTACGAGGCTGCTTGGTACGTGGGGCTCTCTCTTCACAACAACAACTCTACATAAACGAGAAGAAAATATATATATTGGACTTCTAATCAGTTGTACAAAATAAATATACCGGTACGTACAAAAAAAAGGTAAAGTTATATGTACTGAGACAGAAAAAAAAATGTATATAAGCTAAATCATCCACTTTAGTCATAAAGTTAGGAAATTAGTTACTTGCATTCAGTTACAAAAAATTAACATGTCAGCCACCATCCAAAAAATTAAGGTTACAAGCACCGATATATAAAAAATAATCCATGAGTAAAATGAAAAAAAAAAAAAACACATACAGATGCTTCATCAAAATTTACATCACACACACACACACACACACACACACACACACACACACACACAGCCCTACCATACAACCATTAAATGATATTCGTCGTACACGGGATAAATGAAGCGAAATTTTATAACTATCAATCAGCACTTTGTCAACACGGCCTGCCCACCTCTCTCTCTCTCTCTCTCTCTCTCTCTCTCTCTCTCTCTCTCCCTCCCTCCTGGTGCGTATAGTGGCTGAGTACATTACCTTTTTATTGAACACGTCGGCGCAAAGGGGTGTTGGGAGAGCCATGCAATTTTTATTTATGATTCATTTGCATGTTATGAATAACTCAGCAATTGGATTAGCATTTTAAAATAGATGACACTAAAATCCATCGCTCTCTCTCTCTCTCTCTCTCTCTCTCTCTCTCGTTTTTTTTTTTTTCACTTTTCCAGCACTGTCAATCCTCATTACGTTCCTTCCTACGCACTTCTGTGTGTGTGTGTGTGTGTGTGTGTGTGTGTGTGTGTGTGTTTGTGTGTGTGTGTGTGAGAGAGAGGGAGAGGGAGGGAGAGAGAGAGAGAGAGAGAGAGATAATGAACGTTAAGACTAATTTCTGATCGTCATTATTGGAACCGCTGTGAAGATAAAACATAATTAGCCTGCATGCCACATTACAGAGCGCAATCAGCAACGGGGCATTAAAACTAAGCACTCTTTACTCTCATTACGGGTTAAACAAGTGACCATCCAGTATTCGATCTTGCCTACCCTTTCGCACATTCAGTTTTACCACTTAAATCCCAGAATGCTATTTTATTACTATTTTTACTACTATTTCAACTAGTCGACTATACTAAGGAGAGAGTTTTTCATTAGAAGGGCTTTGATATATGTGTCACGGGGTTTTTATAATATCACGGTAATTTTGGAATAAATGCTTAAATATTATTTAAATTGATAATAATATTCAATAATATTGAAGAGCAGAGACAATGATTGTCTTGCTACATCAAGCAACGATTACTTTACGCTGGCTTAGCACGATTCTCTGAGAACGAGAATTTATAAACTTCCTCAACAGTACACAGCAGAGACTAATTACTCACAATTGCTGAATTACTGTACTGTTAGCCTCTGGAGAAAGTTACATCACCCCTGACAATAAATAACTAATACTAATAATAATAACATCAGGTTATTGCTGATGCATTAACTCCTGGCACAACGGATTTTAAGTTAATACAACAAGACTGGTCTAAGTACCAGTTATGAATAGTAAATGTTTATGCAAGCTAGGAGCTATATGGAAAATAAGCTTAATTTGGATTAAATGAAACAAGAGTTTACTTACATTAAGCTCAAGAAAGGAACTGTTAAATTTATTAATCACAAAAAATAAATTTAACGTTACAATTCAAATCAATTAAATGAGACGCACTCGCTCACTCACACAGAAGCTAAATACTTACGCCTAGGAAAAAAACACCTTAACTAAACTCTTAAAACTAGGAAATACACAAAAGAAATACCAGTCGATGAATGCTATGTATCACCACTAAGGTGGGAGTACTGGGATTACTGAACTAGTGGAGCTTGGGGTGCTAGCTGACCTCTCCACTTCTGAGCACAAAACCTTTCTCCGCCACAGCAAACACAAGACTGAATTCAAATAATGTATAGGCAGGACGCACAAGCTACCAGAAGAAGGCGTGGCTAACGGTTTAGGCGAGCAGAGGCGAACGATAAAGAAACTTTTGTATCGCTCAGTAGCGCACTTAGTGACGTGCATTAAATCGGTCACTTTTAAACAGTGACGAATGTTTTGAAAAGTATACCCCGAAATGGAGGGAGAAACGGTTAGCTGAGCGATACACAGTGAGTTTTCCACTAATAGTTCGTGGCTTCTCACAAAACGGAAATGTCGCGAATTGATTCGTGACATTACGCCCCTACAAAATTAAATTTTTTCCTTATGGGAAAAAATTTGTGGATATATATATATATATATGTATACATCCTAAGTCATTCGCACAAGATTCACACTGTGGTGTGTGTGCTCTCCTGCTACAGGAGAAAATCGCAGTCGCCAGTGAGTGAAAAAACCTCGTATTTACGTTAATAGAAGCAAGCTTGAGGGAAAAACTCCGTGACGACGGTGAAAATCCTGTACTCAGGTCAAACTGAGCGAAAATTCGCTACATTTACACTGACAACTAATTGTTGTGTAGCGTGGTGTATATAATAAACGGTGTAGGTGTGACAGTTGTAGTGTAACTGTACCTACGTGTAAAATGACACAGTAAATAATATGGCGACGACGAAGGCAGAGGAGAAGAGGCAGCAGCGTGCGGCAGATGATCAGCTGGTCCGCACAGCAAAACTGCTACACCCATTGCTGAACCTGCAAAACCAATTGAGGTGGAGCATCAAAAGTGTCAATGAGACAAAATTCTTATTAAGTTACAATTACTCTCTCTGCCTAGCAATCAGTACGTGCTACGAAAAGTACGCTCTGGCTGAAAAATACGAGTGACAGCCTAAGCTTCGTACATTCGAGGTCGCCATTAATTATAGCACACTATTATGTCAGCAAGTTGAGAATCCCTGTGCAACCTCGGGTCTTCCATAGCCTCGAACCGCACACGGGTCCTCAACCTGTGCCTTAACCTACAGTACTTATATTAATATCGAGGAGCTGAGAATCCTTGTGCAAACTTGGGTCTTCCATAGCCTCAAGTCGCCTCTGCAGAGTTCTCACTTCCCCCTTAATCTACAATACAATACTTATATTAGTACCGGGAAGCTGAGAATCCTTGTGCAAACTTGGGTCTTCCATAGCCTCAAGTCGCCTCTGCGGAGTTCTCTCTCGAACTTCCCCCTTAACCTACAGTACAATACTTATATTAGTACCGGGAAGCTGAGAATCCTTGTGCAAACTTGGGTCTTCCATAGCCTCAAGTCGCCTCTGCGGAATTCTCACTTCCCCCTTAACCTACAGTACAATACTTATATTAGTACCGGAAAGCTGAGAATCCTTATGCAAACTTGGGTCTTCCATAGCCTCAAGTCGCCACTGCGGAGTTCTCTCTCGAACTTCCCCCTTAACCTACAGTACTTCTATTAGTACCGGGAAGCTGAGAATCCTTATGCAAACTTGGGTCTTCCATAGCCTCAAGTCGCCTCTCAACTTCCCCCTTAACTTACGGTACATAATATGTATGTACAGGCCCTGGACATAATGTGTCCTGTGGGGCAAATGGGCGAGACGTCAGGTCTGCACCCACTTCACCACTACCCTGTCTCTCAACTGACTCAGAGATTACAGGTGTGGTTACAAATGGCACAGGAAGGACATGACCCTGATTAGTGGTGTTACTTTGGCACACACTGCAAGAACGGACAAAACTATCTATGTCCCGTCCCATCCCTGGCCAGAAAAAGTCAGCTCGGATACGGCCCCGGGTCTTCCTTTTGCCCATGTGACCTCCTGAGACTGAACAATGACCCCACTGTAACACTGCTAGGCGGTACTTGTCGGGAACGACAAACTGCAGTCGAACCTCGCCCTCGGGTGTTCGTGACTCACGGTAGAGCCGTCCTTGTTTGCGAAGGAACTTGGCTCGACCTCCCCGTGAATACTTTATCACTCAACCCTTTTGTTTGTTCCGCACGGCAGCAAGTGTCGGGTCAGAATGTTGTTCTTGCACAACAAGTTGACTACACATCAGATCTTGCGGCGATTCAATGATCACTGGGGTGACACAATCTGGAGCCTCAGTCATGGCTCGTGTTACCGCAGCAGCCGAAGTCTGAGTAGCGTCATCGGAGCAACTATCCTTGACTCCATTAATATTGCCTACTATACAGTCAAATAGAGGCTCTGGCATGACAACTGCAAGTGTCGTACCAGTATAAAATGGAGATGCCACCTGGATACATGCCTCAGGGAACAATCTCACTGATCCATCAATAAGCTTTGCATGGATCTGTCGACCTGTATACTGCTCAGGCCGAACTAAACTCTGCTTAACAGAGCAACCTGAGGAACCATTGTCTCTCAGGACCTTCACAGGAATGCCTCCCACAAACCCTGGCTGAACAAGGAAGGTACTGTCACCTGTGGGAGGGCCTGTGGAGGAAGCAGCTAGCCACTCATGAGGCTGCTGAATTGATGTGGCAAACATTGTGCCTTGAGGGTTATATTGGGAAGATGGAACATTGGCCATCTGTGGAGGGGGGTTCACTGTCACTGTGGGACTAGTGAACTGTGGGGAAGTACCCACACTGGTAGGGATGTGACCACCAGGCTGCTGCTGAGGAATGAAGGCTGCATTCGCTTCCTGCCTCTTTTGAGTTGGTGGTGAAAAACTTTGTCCCGTCGGTCGGTTGCGTGGCTGATACTGCTGCTAGTTAGGGTACTTGTTGTACCTCTTCCACTCAGGTTTCTGAGTGTTTTGCCCCTGGTCCTTCCACTGCGGTTTTGGACCTTGACCATTACTCTGAGAACGGCCTTGGTGCTGGGATTCAGTCTGAGACGGCTTCCCAGACTTGGCAGTATCTTTTCTGCTCCAGGTGTTTTGCTTACGAGCTTGATACCCGTATGCAGTAAAGAATGCGTCAGCCTTCTCTGCCATTTGGCTGGCATCTTTCACCTGGCAGATCTTAAGCTGTGCTATGAGCTCAGCAGGCCACGACCTCTCTAGCTGTGTACGCAGCATAAGGTCAATTATCCCCTCACGCGTGGAAGGAGTTTCATCTTTCTCCATCCACTCATTTAAGTAAGCTGTGAGACGATCAAGGAACTGAACAGCTGTCTCCTTGTCTTGGAGACGAGCTCGCATGAACTGAACTTTGGCGTCGTCTACTGTGAGACCATACGCCTTAATGAGTGCAGCTTTCATCATCTCATATGTGAGATTGTCTCCACGAATTCGGTGGAGAATATCGAGGGCAGGGCCCTCAAATAGGCTAAGAAACTGAAGCCGCTTAGCTGCCTCATCCAGTTGATATAAGTCTGCCATGTCCTCAAAACGAGCTATGTACGGCTCGATTCGCTCGCTTTCCTTGTATGAAGGAAGCTTGATGCGTGGGGTCGCCAGGACATGTGCAGGAAGAACGCTCGTGGAGCTTGGACCAACTGCACCAGATGTATCTGAAGCCAAGGAATCTCGCTTGAGCTTCATCATTTCATATTCGTGTTTTTCACGTGCCTCACGTTCGGCACGTTCGTGCTCTCGTTCTCGCTCGCGTTGTTCACGCTCGTATTCGCGCTGTTCTCGCTCGTGTTCGCGCTGTTGTCGCTCTTTTTCTAACTCGAGCTCGCGTTGTTTCTGCTCGTGTTCGCGCTGTTCTCGCTCGTATTCGCGCTCTTTCTCACGCTGCTCTTGTTCATATGCACGCTCTCTTTCACGTTGTTCGCGCTGTTCTCGCTCGTATTCGCGCTGAATCTTACGCTCTTCACGGGCATCATTCTCGCTGCTGCTCCTGATTATGCCGTGAGAGTATATACTCTTTAATTTCGGTTGGGTCCGAAAGACCCATTTCTTTGGCTTCCTGTAAAAATACAGTAGTAGCCATTTCGCTAATTTATTAAGCAAACCGAAATTGAGTACTGACTGCTTAGCGACGAATACTAATAAACAAAAGTAAAGAGTACAGACACAAGCTAGTGGTGACCAGTCTTATCCAGTTAACTGGCAAAGAATAAATCAAAAATGTAAATGACTGGGAAGACTCAATAATAAACACAATGGTACGGCGACTTCCCAGAAGCGAATAAAATTGTCTGGCGTTACCAAAAATAAACTAGAGTTAAGTATTCTATTGATTAATAAAGCAAAATTCACTTGCTAAATTAAGGGTAAACACCAGTAAGCTTGTGCCTATAAACTTTAATGATAAATACCTAAATATGAATGAGTGAGCACTATCTCGTGAATAGCTTTAGAGCTAGGAGTTAATATCCTGGCGAGGTCGCCAATTGTCACGGGGTTTTTATAATATCACGGTAATTTTGGAATAAATGCTTAAATATTATTTAAATTGATAATAATATTCAATAATATTGAAGGGCAGAGACAATGATTGTCTTGCTACATCAAGCAACGATTACTTTACGCTGGCTTAGCACGATTCTCTGAGAACGAGAATTTATAAACTTCCTCAACAGTACACAGCAGAGACTAATTACTCACAATTGCTGAATTACTGTACTGTTAGCCTCTGGAGAAAGTTACATCACCCCTGACAATAAATAACTAATACTAATAATAATAACATCAGGTTCTTGCTGATGCATTAACTCCTGGCACAACGGATTTTAAGTTAATACAACAAGACTGGTCTAAGTACCAGTTATGAATAGTAAATGTTTATGCAAGCTAGGAGCTATATGGAAAATAAGCTTAATTTGGATTAAATGAAACAAGAGTTTACTTACATTAAGCTCAAGAAAGGAACTGTTAAATTTATTAATCACAAAAAATAAATTTAACGTTACAATTCAAATCAATTAAATGAGACGCACTCGCTCACTCACACAGAAGCTAAATACTTACGCCTAGGAAAAAAAACACCTTAACTAAACTCTTAAAACTAGGAAATACACAAAAGAAATACCAGTCGATGAATGCTATGTATCACCACTAAGGTGAGAGTACTGGGATTACTGAACTAGTGGAGCTTGGGGTGCTAGCTGACCTCTCCACTTCTGAGCACAAAACCTTTCTCCGCCACAGCAAACACAAGACTGAATTCAAATAATGTATAGGCAGGACGCACAAGCTACCAGAAGAAGGCGTGGCTAACGGTTTAGGCGAGCAGAGGCGAACGATAAAGAAACAATTGTATCGCTCAGTAGCGCACTTAGTGACGTGCATTAAATCGGTCACTTTTAAACAGTGACGAATGTTTTGAAAAGTATACCCCGAAATGGAGGGAGAAACGGTTAGCTGAGCGATACACAGTGAGTTTTCCACTAATAGTTCGTGGCTTCTCACAAAACGGAAATGTCGCGAATTGATTCGTGACAATATGGCAGCTTTGAACACCCTCCACATCTACGGTGCTCTTTAAGTTTCTTCAAGACATATCACTATTTACTCATTTCTTTCCTGCTACAGCCAGGCGATTTAACCCCACGTCAAGGTGTGAACAGGTTAATGAAGTTTCCAGGTAACCCTTAAGATAGAGACGTTGCCCCGATGCTGAAGAATGTCTGTAAATGGAAAGTGATAAAAATGCGTCTGACTGAAGGGTAAACTAAATATAAATAATCCAGAAGTCCAAAAATAAATATAATAAAAACATGTCATTGGGTAGAAGGGGTTATCAATACAAGCGGAGGTCATCAATAACGCGACCTAACTCGGCCTGGAACTATTCAAAGCCCTGGAATCAATCATCAGGGGTCAAACAGCGTCGCCCTCAACACATATAATCATCAATAAATAATAAGCCCCCATTCCGACCATAACCCCCCCTCCCTCCTCCCTCCCCCCAAACCCCACTGCCATAGAAACGACCAGGAAGCAACATCGACCACAGAACCCCCCCCCTCCATCCATGTCTCCCTTCCCCCCTCCACCAGTCCCTCTACCCCCCTTTCCCCCCTTCCCTCTATTCCACTCTTCCCCCTCCTCCTCCCTCCCTTCGTCTGTTTCTCTCCCTCCTCTCCCTCTCTACCCTCCTTCCCTCTATCCCCCCTCCCTCAGCCTCGACCCTCCCTCTGGTAACATTATCCACCTCACAACTTAAAAGACTGGTCAGACTGTAAGACAAAGTTTGTTACCCTTCGTCCCTGTTCACCCACCATTACGTTGGGGTATATGGTGTAAATTCGACGGCTGCGTGTTATATTCCAGGAGAAGGTTGGGACTTGGAAAAATTTGCCTGCCCTACTGATCATCGTGTGGTCGATAGGCAGAAATTATGAACTTTCTTCCTCAAAACTCCCTTTCTTTAACCTTCCCTTCCGTTTTTTCATCCCTCCCCCTTTCTTTAACCTTCCCTTCCGTTTTTTCATCCCTCCCCCTTTCTTTAACCTTCCCTTCCGTTTTTTCATCCCTCCTCCTTTCTTCAACCCGTCCTTCATCCACGTCTTCCTTCCCCTGCCTCCTCCCTCATTCCCCCTCTCCGCTCCCTCCCCTCCTCCTCATCCACGTCTTCCTTCCCCTCTCCCTCCCTCTACTCCTCTCTCCCCCTCCCCTCTTCCCCCTCTCCCCCACTCACGCGATGTGGGTCAGTTGGGTGGTAGGTATTTACAGAGATCACCCCCCCCTCTCCTCCTTTCCATCATTGGGTTATTCCCCCATCCCCCCTTCCCTTTTGGTCTTGGCTCTTCCTTTCCTCTCTCTTCAGTTCCCCCTTCAAGTTCCTCCTTCTCCTCCTCCTTTCTTTCTTTCTCTTTTTTTCTTTTTTAACATCACACACTCTACTGTCGGAACAACAACGGAACGAACAGTGTGATCTATCCTCTTTATTAACAGACCCGCTATTATTCACGCAAGCCACCTCCATCAAGTTTAAATATGGTCATTACCCATCAATAACCAATGATCAAAAGTTCGAAAACAACAAAGCACATACAGCAAAATGAGACAAAGTTGCTGTGCCGTGAATACAGTTAAAAAAATACTAGTACCGTCTCTCAAACCTAAAGAAAATGGTTTGGTAGCGTCCCTCCACTTCCCAGCCTGTCTCCGAGCAAAGAAGGGAGTTGCGGGATGTGGGATGGCAGAACTACACTCGAGATAACCTGAATTAACGAAGTACTTTTGCGAGACTGGGCGCAGTTTGGCTAGCAATTAAGAAGTGGAAGGTGTTTGTTAGATTCTGCGCAGGGGACAATGATTACAATATTCTCTTCACCGAACCAACACTGGAGGCAGGTACAATCAAACTTCAGTAAAGGTATATGTCACCTGTAGCACGGAGGACCCCACAGAAAATAAATACAAAATAAATAAATAGGAGGAGCTGACAGATTCCGACGCAACGGCAAATCCTGCTGGGTCGGAGAGGTGAGTGTCTGAAACTATATCCCTTCAGACTCTCCTGTTCCCAGCTGCCAAACTTCGCAACTAGGCTACCTTCCATCGCGTAAAAGTGTGGGGTAACTCTGCTCATTCAGGCCAAGCTTGGCTCTGAGATAAGATGCATGGACTGAGAGGCTGTGCAATGCCAGGAGATAACTTTCCTTGGCGTGAATATACTTGAAGTTAACTGCATGAGACTAGCTTTGGCCAATATTTTTTCTTGTCATAATAAAAGTGAATAAAACTAAGGACACAAAATGACCTAATGAACACAGAACACTGGTGGTGGTGTAACGGGGTGGCGGTGCTCGCAGGTGCAGAGTTGGGGGGGGGGGGCAAAAAGGGGAGAAGGGAAGCAGGTGAGGGGAATGAGGGTGGCAGGTCACGGTGGAGGGAGAGAGGGGAGATAGCGGAAAGAGTAAAGGGAGATAAAGAGGTGTGCAGATAAAAGAGAAAATGAAGAGTGAGCTGAAGGAGAGATAAGGTGAGGGTAGGTCATGAGGGAGATGATTCGGGGAGGGAAGTGAGAAAGAGAAGAAATGAGAGAAAGTGGCAATGATGATGAGTAGGGAGCTGAGGAACAGGGAAGGTAAGGGGAAGAGGAGATGAAAGGGAGGGGAAGATGAAGGAAACGAAGATGAGGGGAAGGGAGATGAGGGGGTGGGCGGAAGAGGGTGAGAAGATGTGTGGAAGAAAGAAGATGAGAGGAGTTGGAGAGGAGAGGAGGGAGAAAGGAGATGAAGGAAGGGGAGGTTATGAAGAATAAGTGAGGGGACGAGGAGGTACTATCGTGGGAGGAAGGAGGGTGGGAGGGGAAGAGTAAGGGAACAGAGGGAGAGGAGGGGAAAATGAATGGAAGAGGGAGGGAGGGAGGGAGGGAGGGAGGGAGAGAGGGAGGGAGAGGGAGGGAGGGAGGGAGAGAGGGAGGGAGGGAGGGAGGGAGAGGGATTAGGAAGGTGGGGAGTTAAAAGAAGGAAGCTCAATGGTCTTTGGGATGGGAAGAAAGACAGGACTGGCAAAATGACAGAAAGGAATTTGAGAGAAGAGGCTGCGAAAAAAAAGGGAGAGTGGATGAAAAAGAAGGGAATGAATAAATGAGAATAAGAGGGAAGGAGGAGAAGGGTGAGGGGAGGGGGAGTGGAAAACAGGGGAGAGGAAGGAAAAGGAAGAGAGATGAGAGGAGGGGAGGAAAGGACAGGGGAGGGGAAAGAAGTCGCGGGGAAAGAATAAGGGGGTTTGATTTAAGAGTAAGACAGGGGACACGAGGCGTAAATCAAAACACACAGAAAGGAAAAAGAAAGGGAAGATTGGGATCAAGAGGAAGGAAAGACGGGAGAACTGAAGGAAGGGGAGAGAAAAAAGCTGATTCGTCAAAAGAGGAAGAGGGAAAGAAACTAGTGACGTGATGGAGGAGGAAATAGTAGTAAGGAATAATTAGAATCAGAAGTGAAACAAAATGATAAAGGTGGAGACAATCGAAGAAAATGAAAGATGATGTTGAGACGATGGAAAAGAAAGGAGAAAAGAAGAGTGAGAAATGAACAAGAGAAACAATGCCTAAAGTGACGGGAATGCAAAAATGAGAAACAGGAGGAGAGGACAACGGAGAGAAAAGAAGGAAGATAAACAAAGGAGAAGAAGTGAGGGAGGGGGAAAGAGGAGGAGAAGAAAATGGAGAGAGTGAGCGAAGAGGAAAGAGAGAAGAGGAAGGGGAAGAAAGCAAATGATAAGAGTGCAATAATATAGGAAAGAAAATAAAAGATGATGTCCATGAAGAGGGATGCAAGTGGAGAAGAAATGGATACATGGAAGTGAGGTGCGAGAGAGAGAGAGAGAGAGAGAGAGAGAGAGAGAGAGAGAGAGAGAGAGAGAGAGATTTAACGTGACAGGTAATATACAGAATAAGAACTGTACCGTCCACCTACAGCTCTCTCCTTCCACCAACTCCTTCCTCCCTCCACCTACTCCTTCCTCCCCTCTCCCCTTCCCTTCCTCTCCTCTCCCACCCTCCACTTCTTTCCTCTCCTCCCCCCTTCCTCCCCTCTCCTTCCCCTCAGCGGCCGTGACCTCTCCTGACCTCAGCCGTGTCATTTGTCTCTCTCAGCTTAACAGGGGTGTCATAAGGCCAGCTGTTCTCATCACATTACCTGAGTTAAATGGAAGGTTTGACCCTGAGACACTGGCTTTTACTACTGATGTTTTTAATGCACGTAGTCCATTAGTCTCTCTCTCTTTCTCTCTCTCTCTTTCTCTATTTTGGTTGCGTTTTATCAGTATATTAGATGAAGAGTGAATGGAGGCGCTACTAGGCTCAGTTTTTTTAAGTTTTCATACCACCCACACCCACACCCACACCCACATCCACACCCTCGCCCGCACCTACCAAAAATCCAATACATCCCAAAACACATAACAGGCTCACACCATCACATCACATCACATCACATCCCATCCACATCCACACCCAAACCTACCGAAAATCCTCTACACCCCAAGACACATAAGCCTAACAGTCTCACACCATCATATCACATCACATCACATCCACACCCTCGCCCGCACCTACGAAAAATCCAATACACCCCAAAACACATAACAGTCTCACACCATCACATCACATCACATCACACTCACACCCACATTCACATCCACACCTACACCCACATCTAATCCACATTCACACTCACATCCATATCTACGAAAAATCCTCCACACCCCAAAACACATCACAGTCTCACAAAATCACACCACACCCATGCCACAGTCTCACCATACCACCACACTCTCATAATCTCATCTCACTCCACTATACTCTCATCCACCCAACCACATCTCATCAAGCTCCACACCCACGCCACATTAGAAACAGGAGAGGTGGAGGAGTATGGAGAGGGGAAGGGAGGGGGGGAGAAAGGGGGGAATATGTGGAAAGGGAGAAGGCGGAGATGGGGAGAAGGTGGTAGGAGGTCTGAGTATTGTGTTAAGGGACAGATGGAAAGTTATTGGCTAGAGGGGGGGCTAGGGGGGTAGATGCCCCCTCTGACGTCATCACCCCTGGCCGCCCTAATCCTCTTCTCAGTCTTTTTTTTTTTTTTTTTGGAGAGAGAGAGAGAGAGAGAGAGAGAGAGAGAGAGAGAGAGAGAGAGAGAGAGAGAGAGAGAGAGAGAGAGAGAGAGATTCTATAAATGTGAACACAGTTACGTGTGTGTGTGTGTGTGTTTGTGTGTGTTTCAGCTCATATATCCGACATCACTACAAGAGAACACTTCTTTATAATTCCACCTATTTTATCAAGACATATCGAAAAGGCAACCCTAACTCCATATAACAACTACCGTCCCCTTGTTAAGCTTGGCAGGCCACGGAACGACTTTATCTAGCAGGTATGATGAAGAACTTTATTTTGTGAGTGGATGGTTAGGCCTGTGAGGTGGAGCAGAGAACTTCGAAAGCTTGAATGATGAAAAATGACTGACTGACTGTGGCCTTATTTCACCTGGTATTCTGTTTTTAGTTTACCTTTTCTTGTGATGAGGAATTAATGTGGCCAACTGTATTAATGATTCTGTTTCGTTTACTTACTTTTGTGCCTCCCTGTTCCAGTTACCAGATCACAAACGAACATACCTGAAAAACAGAGAAAAAAAAATGCTATGACTACATGACATAAATTTACGGAAAGAGAGAGAGAGAGAGAGAGAGAGAGAGAGAGAGAGAGAGAGAGAGAGAGAGAGAGAGAGAGAGAGAGAGAGAAGAATCAATGTATGGGAAACTAGTCTAAATTTATTGAGCGAATGATCAATGTCAAAGAGAAGAATAGGAGCATAATCTATTAGAATTTCTTATATCAAATATACATCAACATAATGAAAACACATTTAAAAAAGAAAGATAATTCCTCTCTCTCTCCACATAAATGAATGTATACATAAGGGGGAAATTATGGAAAAAATTGCAAAATATAAAATGCCCCTTCAGGATGTACGAATAATGCTAAGAAATTTAATGAAGGAAAGATGGAAATACTAATATGTAAGAAATGAAGACAATACACTGGCTCCTATGACCCACTCTCAGCTGAACAAAATCGTCTGGTTTTAGTTGGACAGAATACTAGAGTTGTTCAGACCATATGGGAAAAAAAGATGAAAACGGGGGAAAAAATCAATCATCTCTGAATGTACAAACGCTGGTCTATATTTATGGGGCAAATAATGTAATGACGCAGGTAGCTTTTTAAAATCTCGTGTACTTTTATATTTTACACTTGAATAACAAGTCCACAAAGTAAGCACTGCCACTGACTATTATTATTGTTGGATATCTGCACAATGCATACCTCAGGCGGCCATTGTCAGGTTGGGTAGTGTGCTGTTGTGGATATTATTGTGTTGTTATTATGCTTACTGTTTTCGCATGTATTACTATTATTTTTCTTTCCGTTTTTTTTTTTCTTAAATCTTGATGATATTATACAGGAAGGTATCCTAGGGTAACCCAAGCTCTTGTGCCAAAATGACCTTGACCTACTTTTGAAGGTTATATACTCATTTCTGATGAAAAAATTGCATATTTGAAATTGAAATATCTTACAAAATGATTGACATACTACTATTTGGTTGAAAAATCCTATGATAAAAAAGGTTGCTGATAATTTTGAAGGAATATTTTGTCATCTGGCCAAGTGGAAAGTACCGAATTCAAATCTGCCCAGTGTTTTCTTTGTCGCAGGTTTTAAAGCGAACCACAAGAGCTGTAAAGCCGTAACTTTACAGAAATATAGCAGTGGTCCCTCTTATTATCTGCAATGAATATGGTTACAGTTAAGCATACAGTTACCCAGTAACTGAGACAAATGTAAAATGTACCCATGCATACAAAGACATTCAGTACCACACATACTGTATTTATGGCGAAGCTTTCTTAATGTGGCTACACAATTAGTAAATAGGTAACTAATTACTACTACTAATACTACTAAAACTATTATTATTATTATTCCTACTACTACTACTAATTCTGTTGCTGCTGCTGCTGCTATTACTACTACCACCACTATTACTACTACTACTGCTGCTGCTACCACAACCAGCATCACCACTGCTACTGCTACTACTACTACTACTACAACTATCATCATCATCAACACCACCATTACTGCTTTTGTTATTATCACTTGTTGATTTGTTAACGGTGTTGATGTTCCTAGTGATTCACATTTTTATCATTACTACAATCAATTTTTTTTCTCATTTACATACTCCTAACAAAACGTAAACTTTATTCATTTGACCATTAGAACAGACTGCCTATGAAGTTTTATTTACAGTCATCCATGTTAGAATTTACAGTTATCTTGATGTCGTTAAAGGATCATTTTTTTTCTGTTTTCAATAATGTCATTTAAGAGGTTATAGGTTACTGAGAGAGAGAGAGAGAGAGAGAGAGAGAGAGAGAGAGAGAGAGAGAGAGAGAGAGAGAGAATGCCGCCTAAAAGAAATGTCCCCTCAATAGAGACAATAGCATCCCCAGTATAAAAAACCATTGCCCCACCCCCTCAAACACACACACACACACACACACACACACACACACACACACACACACACACACACACACACACACACCACACGTGACACACAGCGAAAAAAAAATCCCACAATAAAAGTTTGCCCGGTAAAAGAAAAAAACAAAAAGTAAAGGCACCTCGTCAAAAAATAAACTGTTCCCTCAAAACACACACACACACACACACACACACACACACACACACACACACACACACACACACACACCACGTTCCTCTCACGCCCCTTAATCCCCGTTTTTTCACCCCCACATTAACACCCCTTATTCCTTTCCCTTCACTTACATGCCTCTCTCTCACGCCCCTTATTGCGCACTCATTAATATCCTCTAATAGCATCCCCTTCCCCCATTCCTAGTCCCTTCCGTGCCAGTCCATCTTCCCCTTCCCTCTCACCACTTCCCCTCACTCCCCTCCTTCTTTCCTCTCTCTCTCTCTCTCTTCTTCATCCCTCACGCTTTTCTCTCCCTAATCTTATATAATTCTTAATACCCTTTCAAGAGGCCCCCCTCCTTACCCCCTTCCCATCTTTCTTCCCCCCTCCATTTCTCCTCCTTCCCTCTCTCCTTCATCTTTCTTCCCTCTCCCTCTTTTACTCCTTCTCTCTCTCCATCTTTCTTCCACCTCCCACTTCTCCCTTCTCTCCTTCATTTCCGCCCCTATTTTTCACGTCCCTGCCTTCTCTCCCTGCTCTGACATACTCTTTATTACCACATAATGCCGTCACCCCATTCTCACTACCCCCATCCCTGCCCTTGACCTTGCTTTCCCCTTTCTCACCTCCCTTTTCCATATCTCCTTCGTTTCTCTTCCTAATTTCCTTTTTTTTTCTTCTCCCTGTTCCTCTCTAGTCCTTAATATCCTTCAGTGCCTTCACCCCTTCCTCCCTCTCTCTTCTCCGCCCTTGACCCTCTTTCTCACTCCCTTCTTCCACCCCTTCCCCTCCCCCTCCCTCTTTCATTTACCTCCCTCTTCTTTATTTTGCTTTTTTCTCCTTTCCTCCCTCCCTATTCCTACGTACTCTTTAATAACGCCAGCAAGTATTCTCCCCTTCCTTGCCTATCTCTCTTCCTCCTCTTATCCCTCTCCCTTCCTTCTGTCCGTCATTTCTCTCCCTATTCTTCATCTAACACTGCCTTCTCCTCCCTATCATATATATATATATATATATATATATATATATATATACAGTACTGTACTATTTAATCCTTCCATGATCGAACCTTCTCTCGCTCAGTTCTAACACACACACACACACACACACACACACACACACACACACACACACACACACACACACACACACACACACAAAGCCAGACGATTTTCCTCAGCAGAGAATAAGTCAGAGGAGCCTCAGTGTTAATAACCTCTTATGGCATCATCATCATCATCATCATTACCATCATCATCATCAGCCCATTTCTCTTCTCAATCCCTTCCCCTCCTCTCCCTCCCATATTTCTCACTCTTCCTCTCCTTCCCGGTCCCCTCCTCCCCCTCCTTCCCTCCACATTCTTGTATACGTCTTAATATACATTAATGGCTTCCTTAACTATCCCATCCCTCTTACCTCTCCCACCTTCTTCATCTCTCTCTTCTCACCTGATTCTTAATAAGTCCAAAATATCCTCAAGTCTTCTCCGCTATAATGGCGTCTTTTAAATTACAGTCTTAGATGCTTAGATACAGTCTTAGATAATGCAAGAAGCTCCCCTTAAACTGATATCAAATCGTCCATTCGGCAGAAAAACGAAAGAAAGGAAAAAAGAAGAAAAATCATTGTGCTGATAGGGTTAAAAGATCTTCCCCTCCTCCATCCTATTTCTCTTCCCCATCCTATCCCTTCCCCTATCTTTCCTTCTTCACCCTCATCATCCTATCTCTCTTCCCCATCCTACCCTCTCCCTGTCCTCCCTTATTCATTCCTCGTCATCCTATCTCTCTTAGCTATCCTACCCTTTCCCAGTTCTTCCTCCTTCATCCCTCATCATCCTATCTCTCTTCCCTATCCTATCCCTTTCCCTGTCCTTCCTTCTTCATCCCTGATCCATCCCATTTCTCTTCCCTATCCTACCCTTTCCCAGTTCTACCTTCTTCATCCCTCATCATTCTCTCCCCTATCCTACCAGTCCCCCGACACTTCCTTCTTCATCCTTCATCATCCTATACCTCTTCCACATCCTACCCTTTTCCCTATCCTTCCTCCTCCATTCCTCATCATTCTATCTCTCTTCCCTATATTACCCCTTCCCGGAAACTTTCTTCTCCATGCCTCATCCACTCCTCTCCCAGGTCTTATAATATGCTTTAATATCCTTAAATGGCCTCGCTCTTCTCCATCCCATCCCTCTCTCCTCTCCCACATTCTCCTCCTCTTCCCCTCCCTTCCCCACAGTAGGTTTCCTCCGTCACCTGGAGTTATTAATGCATGGGAGGGTAGGGTGTGCAGCAAAGTCTGTGCAGTTGTGTTTTTGTATCAGCTTTGTATTTGTCTTCGTTTTTGCTCGCCAGTGTCCATGTATTCTGATGTTTTGTAAGTAGAACGAGTTTCTTTAATCAGTCTTCATATTACATAATCATTATTCTCAGTTTCAGGGACGATTTTTTTTTTTTTTTTTTAAGATGATGGACAGAGGAAGGAAAAACATTTAAAAAAGATAATCCATACATCAGATTACAGGTGTCCTCCATTTCCCACACAGGCCAATATATAACATACCACGATCCAAACGGATTTAAGCATGTTTGTTCTCCCCTCTCTCATCTGTTTGTCTCTTGCTTTTTAACTTTTATTTTGGCACACCGGTTCCAGTCATTCCATTTCTATTTTTCTTTTCCTCTCTCTCTCTCTCTCTCTCTCTCTCTCTCTCTCTCTCTCTCTCTCTCAACCTTTATCCACGCTGTGTCCTACAATATGTCACCGCTGATCAGAATCTCGAATACGTTAATAATTTTGTGTCAGATTTAGTACCCTGGCTCATTTGCATATTTGAATACACATTACTTCTTCCACTGACCAGGTGTGATGATCAATTATGCATTATTCGTGAAGCCCTGGAATTAAATAAGAAGCACCACAGCTGAACAACAAAACACACACACACACACACACACACAATTTCTCATTTCTTCCACTCTTCATTCACCTTTCCCACGTCTCTCTTCCTTCCCCTCTCCCATCTCACCTTCGCCTTCACCCTCTTGACCCCCCCCCCTCCCTTGCACCCTCACTTCATCTCCCTCTCTCCCCCCCTTCCTCCCCCCCACCCCCACCTCCCCCTCAGCAATCCCAGTTCATTAATGTTTCTCTCACCTGGACACGAATAAACCTAAAAATGAATGAATGGATGGATGAATGATTGACTGACTGACTGACTGAAAGAATGAATGAATGAATGAATGATTGGCTGACTGACTGACGGAAAGAATGAATGAATGAATGAACGAATGAATGAATGAATGAACGATTGCTTGACTGACTAATTGACTGACTGATTGAATGAATGAATGATTAACTGATTAACTGATTGATGGAATGAATGAATGACTGGCTGAGTGAATGAATGACTGCTTGATTGATTGGCTGACTGAATGACTGACTAATTGATTGACTGATTGATTGATGGAATGAAAAAATGAATGAATGAATGAACGAACGAAAAAAAATATATACCCACACAAATAAAGGTTTTACGTAAGTGACAATATTATCGGCGAAAAAATAAAAATAGAGGAATAAAGCCTCGGATATAAATGACGTAAAAAATAATAAACAAAATTAAAATATACGAAATAAAAAAAACAAAAAAGCGAGAAGCATCGTCAGCGAATGAATGAGGGAAAAATGAGGCTATGTGATATTTTAAAATGCGCTGCTTTGGACGGCAGCAGCAGAAAAACATATATATATATATATATATATATATATATATATATATATATATATATATATATATATATATAGAGAGAGAGAGAGAGAGAGAGAGAGAGACAGAGAGAGAGAGACAGAGAGAGAGAGAGAGAGAGAGAGAGAGAGAATACAAAAAAAAAGTGGACAGGTAAAAACATCACTTCTGTATATACCTGACTTTTTCCTTTAATTTAAGATTTAATTTACCTGTGTTATATATTATCAAGGTCATTAGATTTTTCGGTTCATTTTGCGCAGTCAATCTCTTTAATGATTTTCTTTTATTTTCGTTTTTCTTCTCTTTTTAAATAATCTGATATACTGAGATTAATTTCTCTTTGGATTTCATTAAGGTTAATATTCTTAAAAGGTTAGACAGCTTGAACTTTTAGAATAAGAGTGTAATTGGCTTAATATTTTCAACTGTACACTCTCTCTCTCTCTCTCTCTCTCTCTCTCTCACACACACACACACACACACACACACACACACACACACACACACACACACAAAAGCTGAAGCAGGACCCGGAAATAGCGTCAAACTATGAATGACTGGAGGAAGAAGGCGGCGATGCGTTAAATTCGGGTTGTGTCCTGGAGAGTGGAGAGACTGGAGAAAAAAATGGAGAGGAAGGAAGGAGAGGGTAATATAGGAGATGGGATGGAAAACTGATAGATAGGAAAGAGAGAAAATGTGAGAGAGTAGGAGATAAGAGACAGAACAAGCCGAGAGAGAGAGAGAGAGAGAGAGAGAGAGAGAGAGAGAGAGAGAGAGAGGTACCGATTGTGTGAACGACGATAAAAAAAAAAAAAAGGGAAAACGCGAAATAAAAAGAAAAGGGAGGACAAAAGGAGAGAAGGGGTAAAGGGAGGAGACGGAGGGAAAATGAGAGAAGCCAAAGGGAAAGGAAAAAAGCATGAAATAATTAAGGACAGAGGAGAAAGGGATGAGGGAAAAGGGAAAGGGAAAACTGTGTGTGGGAAGAGAATGGAGAGAAAAAAGTGAGAGAAGGTATGGAAAGATAGCGTGTGAAAATGAGAAAATGAAGGAAAATGCTTAAAAACGAGAGAGAGAGAGAGAGAGAGAGAGAGAGAGAGAGAGAGAGAGAGAGAGAGAGAGAGAGGAGAAAAGTGAAAGAAAAGGGTTGAAAAGAGAACAGAGAGAGAAAAGATGGAAGGGGGAAAGTGTGGGAGGGGAAAATGAAGAAAAAAGTGTGAAAGGAAAGAGAGGAGAGAGGAAAAAAAATATGACAGGGGAAGTGTAAGAAAAAGAGTGAGGCGGGAAGAGTGGAGGGAGAAAAGAGTGGGATGAGAAAGAGTGGAATGGAGAAAAGTATGAGAGAGGGGGAGGGAGGTATGAGAGAGAGAGAAAAGAGTGAGATGGGAAAGAGTGGAAGGAGAAAAGTATGAGAGAGGAGGAAGGAGGAATGAAAGAGAGAGAAAAGAGTGAGATGGGAAAGAGTGGAAGGAGAAAAGTATGAGAGAGGAGGAAGGAGGAATGAAAGAGAGAAAATAAATTGGAAGAAGTGTGAGAGGGGAGGAAGAGAATGTTTAGTGTGGGTCTATCTGACGAAGGTGGTGCCAGCCTTCCAAGTGGATTTGAATAAGCTGGGTGGCGGGGAGGAAGAGGAGGTGATGAAGAGGAGAGGAGAGGAGAGGAAAAGAGGGGAAAGAAGAGAGGAGAGGAGAGGAGAGGAAAGAAGAGAGGTGAGGAGAGAAGGCAATAAGGATGAGAGGCATGATGCAGTAAGCAGGGATGTGAGGGGGAGGATATGTAACGAAGCAGGGAGGTGGACAGGCAATTTGTGGTGAGGCAGGGAAGGGAGGGTGACAGGCAGGGAGGCAGGGTGATAGGCAGGCAGGAAGGGTGACAGGCAGGGTGTGTGGTGAGGCAGAGAAAGCATGGTAAAGCACAGAAAATGTAACAAGACAGGGATGATGACAAGGAGAGAGTGTGATGGAGTAGAGAGTGTGATGAGGCAGGGAGAGGGGCAGGGGTGGCTGGTGGGGGGTGGCAGAGAGCTGAGAGGAACATGACGTAGAGCGAGCGAGCGAGACGAGTTAACGAGAGTAATACGGTAGATTGAAAGCGACGCAGACAGACAGACAGACAGACAGGCACAGTGGATCACAGGAGGGAGGGAGATGGTGAAAAGGGAATTAAAAGACAAAAATAGCAGAAAACACGGAATATAAGGTCTGCAGGGAGAAAAACAGGAGGAAGGGAGGGATGAGGCAGGCATGGAAAAATATGAGGTAGGAAGGGAGGAAAATAGGAGGCAGGGAGGCGAAAATATGGGATAGGCAGGGAGGAAAATAGGAGGCAGGGAGGCGAAAATATGGGGTAGGCAGGGAGGAAACTAGGAGGCAGGGAGGCGAAAATATGGGGTAGGCAGGGAGGAAACTAGGAGGCAGGGAGGCGAAAATATGGGGTAGGCAGGGAGGAAAACAGAAGGCAGGGAGACGAAAACATGGGGAAGGCAGGGAGGAAAATAGGAGGCAGGGAGGCGAAAATATGGGGTAGGCAAAGAGGAAAACAGGAGGCAGGGTGGCGAAAATATGGGGTAGGCAGGGAGGAAAACAGGAGGCAGGGAGGCGATAACATGGGGTAGGCAAGAAGGAAAATAAAAGGCAGGGAGGGATGAGGAAGGCAGGAAATAATATGGGGTAGCAGGGAGGACAACAGGATGCACTACCACCACCACACCACCACACATACACCACACCACCACAAAATCACCACACTTGACACCATCACACCCTACACACTTCCTTCACCTAGTAACCAATATTCTTCATCCACCCAAACGAGGCGACAATGAATCAAAAAAACAAAATCACACAATCTCTATTATCTACACATTTTTTTTTTTTAAAGAAGGAACCAAAGACAGGAGCCCACAAACTGTCCCCTCCAAGAAAAAATAATAACGACAACCGAGAGCCAAAACCCGTCTCAAAAACACTCAAAGACGTGAAATCCTATTAATAAATAGAGTGTACAATACTGAAGACGACCAAGCCAAGGGTAGGAAATATGAACACTCCTCGGGCAGCGTCTTAATTCGGCCAGAGCAGTGGATTAACTCTGCAGCCATGAGACAATTAAGTAAATCCGGGTTCGCTGTAATGGTGCAGGAGAGATGGAGAGAGATAGGGAGAGATAACGATACAAAAAGGAAGAGGTATGGAGAGGAGATAAGAAGGGAGAGATAGGGAGAGGAGACAAGGAGGGAGAGATATGGAGAAGGAGAGAGAGATAAGGAGAAAGACAAGGAGGGAGGGATAAGGAGAATGACAAGGAGGGAGAGATAAGGAGTAAGACAAGGAAAGAGAGATAAGGAGAAAGACAAGGAGGGAAAAATTTAGGGAAGACAAGGAGAGAGAGATAAGGAGAAAGACAAGGAGAGATAAGAAGAGAAGAAGGGAGAGGTATGGACAGGGAGGGAAGGAGAGATGAAGGGAAACAGGGAGAGATAGGGAGAGATAATGAGAGACAAGGACGCATGATGAAGATAGAGAGAAATACAGAGGGAGAGGCAGAGCAGAGAGGGACGGAGAGATGGAGGGAGAAAATGGAGAGATAAGGGGGGAGGGACAGAGCAGGGAGGGATGCAGAGATGGAGGGAAATATGGAGAGCTAGAGAGAGATATTGAGACAAGGAGATAAGAGGCGAGAAATACGGAAACGAGACGGGAAAGATAAGGAGAAAGAAGAAGGGAGAGATAAGGAGAGGGAAGGAGGAGAGAGACTGTGAGAGAGACAAGCGAGGGATAAGAAAAGGGAAAAGGAAAGAGAAAAAAAAAAGGACGAGGAGAGAGAGAGAGAGAGAGAGAGAGAGAGAGAGAGAGAGAGAGAGAGAGAGAGAGAGAGAGAGAATTTTAAGACACAAAAACACGCAGGTAAAATGGTGAAACGACCCAAAGAAGAAGAAAACAGGAAGGGAAGATGGAGGAGGAGAATAATAACCCGGAAAGAAGAATGATGGAAGAAAATTAAAGGGAGGTGGAGGAAGCAACAAAGAATTAAAGGAGAAAAAAAAGAGACGAGAAAAAGAGAGAGATGTGAGTGAACGAGGCAAGGAAGAAGACAGCAGGGAGGGAGTAGACTGAAAGGAGAAAGTGAGAAAGAGGAAAATATGAAAGAAATATCAACAAAGGAAGGAAGAAGCAACGAGAGAGAGTCAAGGGAAAGGAGAAAGAAGAAAAAAGCGAAGAAAAATGGAGGGGGGGGGAAGAAGAGGAAAGAAGAAAGCAGGATGGAAGAAAATAGGAAGCTGGGAAAGATAAAGGGGATGGAGGATGAAGGAAGCGAGAGAGCGGAAGGAGGAGGCAGCGAGGGAGAAGGAAGGCAAAGATGAAGGAGCTGAGGAAGAAAACAAAGGAGAACGAAGAAAAGAAAGTATGCAAAGACGAAGAAAAATTAAAGACGGTGAAAAGAAAATATAAAAGAATGAAGAATAACATATAAAAGAATAAACTTAACACAACTAATGGTAATCTGGAGGGAAAGGGAAAGAATGGAAGTAGTGTGAGACAAAATTTAAAAACGAAGAAGTAGGATGAAAAACGGGTAAATTAGAAAAAAAAAAAAAGGAGGAGTAGGAATAACGGGGTCTAAATGAATGAAGTCTGGATGAGAGAGAGAGAGAGAGAGAGAGAGAGAGAGAGAGAGAGAGAGAGAGAGAGAGTGAAAAAAAAAAATGACTTTGGCAAGGATGGATGGTTGGATGGGCTTGATTGAAAAATATGAGAAAAGAGGCAGCCAGGCCTGGAGGAAGTCAGGCAGGAGGAGATAGGCAGGGAGTCAGGCAGAGGAGGAGGCAGGAAATCGGCTAGATAGGGAGGAAGGAGGAAAAAGGAAATAAGAGACAAAGAGGAAGCATGGAAAAGAAAGAGGGAGACAAATAGTAAGTGGAGGAGAGGAACAGACGGGATATGTAGAAGGAAGAACGGTATCAAAGGAAAAGAGAAAAGTAATCAGGAAGGCAAGGAGGTAGTCAAGAAATCAGGCAAGAATGGAGACAGGCTGAGAGAGAAGGAAGAGGCCGGCAAGGAGACAGGTACAAACGAGGAAGGAAATTAAGAAGGCAAGAAGGCAAGAAGGAAGGAAGGGAAGGAGATGACAAATATGGAAGTACGAATAGAAGTGAAGAAATACAAGAGCTACAGTATCAAGGGGAAGTGAACGAGATGGCAGAAATAAGGGTAGGAAGGGGAGGAGGCAGGAAATCAGAAAGGAGGGGTGATGTAGGCAGGAGAGAAGCAAACAGGGAAGCCGTGAGACAGGACAAGTAGAAAGCAGGTAGAGAGGCACGCAGGAAAGTAGAACGAGAAGAAAATCAGGAAGGTAGGAACGTAGGAAAAGGAGGTAGAAAATAAGGAAGGTAGGAAGGAAAGGAAGGAGACATGGAAGGAGGGAGAAGAGAAAGAAGCAGCACGGAGGTAAGCAGGCAGGGAAGCAGGGAGGAGAGCAGAAATCAGGAAGAGAATGAGGCAGGAAATGCAGTAAGCAAGGCATGAGTTGCCAGAAAAGAAGGGATGCATGAACGCAGGAAGGCAGTGAAAGATACACAAAAGAGACGGTAAGTGGTGCGCAAGACAGGCGAGAGAGAGAGAGAGAGAGAGAGAGAGAGAGAGAGAGAAGGGAGGGTGGCTAAGTAGTAAAGAAAATGCTAAACAAAATATTATATCTTTATGCATCCGGCTCTGGACATGCGCTAAGAATCCCGTTTCCGAGATCCAGCAGCTCACCTACGACACACCAACGAACACCTGATCCCTTGCAGCCCTCACTCCTCACCAGGCACAATTCTATAGTCCGTCCACATTAACTTGGCAGGGATTCTCGTGGTTTTGCAGGTTATTTTCCAAAGCTCAGTGACAGAATGAGACAATGCTATGGCTCTACATCCATCCCATAGCACTTATTCGTGACTGGCACTAAATTCTGGTGCTAATCTCTCAACACTCATGATGGAGAGATGGTATTATTAGGCCAAGTTAGAATGAACAGTGTATTTTATCTTGGGATTTTACATTAAGAAAGGAGAAAGACAAACAAGGGATACTGAAAGATGGGATGAGAAGATGCAGGAAGGAAGGTATGGAAAAAAGCGAGCGAATGAGAGGATCAAGGAGGAGATGGGAGGAAGGAAAGGAAAAACAGGAAAAAAAGAGGCATAAACATGACAAGAACGGACAGCATGAAATAACGTCAAGAGGAAGCACGGTTAGGTGGAAACATGTTAGGCAGGAAATAAGGTAGGCAGGTAATAAGGTGGGCAAGAAATAAGGTAGGCAGGAAATGAGGTAGGCAGGAAATAAGGTAAGCAGGAAATAAGGTAGGCAGGAAATAAGGTGGGCAGAAAATACGGTAAGCAGGAAATAGGCAGGAAGTACGGTAAGCAGAAAATAAAGTAGGCAGAAGTAAAGGAGGAAGAAAATAGAGAAGGCAGGAGTAAAGGAGGATGGAAATAGGGTAGACACGAAATAAAGTAGGCATGAAATAAGGTAGGCAGGAAATCAAATAGAAAGGGGGAGGGGTTACTTGAAAGGGAATGAAAATTGTATGAGACAGCATAAAGGAAGCTCGTCAAGGACTGGTGGCATAGCATATCTGTTGTTATACCTTGGAGGGAGGGAGGGAGGGAGGGAGGAAGGAAGGAAGGAAGGAAGGAAGGAAGGAAGGAAGGAAGGAGGGAGGGAGGGAGGGAGGGAGGAAGGAGGGAAGAGAGGACGGACAGTAGAAAGGAAGGAAAGATGGAAAGAAAGATGAATGGCTGGATGAGAGGAAAGGAAGGAAGCAAGGAAGGAAGGATGAACAGCTATACAAAAGAAAGAAGGAAAGAAAGGAAGGCGATTAAGGGACCATACATTCCTCACAGAACAGCTCCAAACTATCCACACCACAACACAACACCACACTGACCACACCACACCAACCTGACTACACCGCAACACCACACTATCCACACCACAACACCACACTATCCACACCACAACATCACACTGTCAACACCACAACCACCACAACACGAAAGCTAATTTGCAGTTTCCTTTATACATGAGTCAGAGGTGGTGAGACAGAGTTAAGGAGCATTAAGAGAGTGAGGAAGATGCAATAGATGAAGTTAGAGGATAGGATAGACAGGAACTTAGATACACAGGAGAGAGATGAAGCAAGAGGGAAGGGAGAAAAACAGATAAGATGGGCAGGAACTGAGCTGCAGAAAAGATGTCTGGCAGGAAGGAAAAAAAAAGGGAGGAAAACAGGACGCGAGGAAGTGAGACAGTAGACTAGGAAGGGAGGAAGGCAAGAAGAGAAAAGGGAGGAGAGGAAGAGGGCAGGAAGGGAGGAAGGAAGGCAGAAAATGAGGCAGGACTGGAGGGAAACTAGCAAGAAGGGAGAAGCACAAGCAGGAAGGCCTGAAGGGAGACTTTTAGAGAGTTTTAGTAGGCAGTAAGACGGACAGGAGGGAGGTAGGAAGTAAGAAAGGCAGGAAGTGGCACAGGGAGAAAGGTAAGGAGGGAGAGAGGCATGAAGGGTGGCAGACAGGAAGGGAGGCAGACAGACAGAGAGGAAGGTAGGCAAGAAGGAAGGGAATGAAATCAGGAAGTGACAACGGCACAGGGAGAGAGACGAGGAAGTAACTGAGGGAGTAAAAGAGAAAGTGACCGAGAGATATTGGCAGGAGGGGAGTTAGGAGGACAGGAAGAATATTAACGCAGGCAGTGAAATACGAACAAAAGAGAGGGAGGGAAGTGACAGAGGGAGTTAAGGGAGGCAGGAAGTGAAAGAGGTATTACGGTAGGATGGGAGAAAGGCAGGAAGAGAGACTAGCAGAAACGGAGAAAGGCGTGAAAGGAAGTGGGCAGGCAGAAAATAAGGCAGGCAGGAAAGTGTAGCTAGAATGTAGACGGGGAAGTGTGGTAGGTAGGCAGGAAAGAAAGTGAATCAGCAAGTAGGAAGGGAAATGAAGCAGGAGGCAGGATGGGATGTGACACACGATGGGAGAAATGCAGGAAGTAAGGTAGGCAGGAAGCTGAGAGGCAGTAAGGCAGGGAGGGTGAGGCAGGTGCAGGCTGGTGGTGACGCGAGTGCCGGCCTAGAGGTGCGCCTGGCACTTGTCCAGAATCCAGCCTGCCTCCCCTCCTGCCTCACCCACACCCGTTACCCCTCCCCTCCCGTCGCGCTCTGCTTAACCAATACCCTGCCTCACCCACACTCACTCTACCTCTACTGCCTCTCCCACACCCACCCTCACAATCCTGCCTTACCTTCCCGACCCATCCCTTTCCTCACACACAATCATCTCACAGTCCTGCTTCACTCAACATTTAGTACTACCCTCTTGTCCTACTCTGCCTCCTCGTTACCCTGCCTCACCCACAGCTACCCTTTCCCTCCTTCTCCATTCCACATCTAGTCTCACCCTCCTGCCTCACCCACAGCCAGTCTCACCCTCCTGCCTCACCCACAGCCAGTCTCACCCTCCTGCCTCACCCACATACGGTCCTATTCACGTGGCTACACTGCTGACTAATTACACTCAGATTCATACTGGGGTCTTCTTTACACTCAGTCCTGCCTTAGTGCCTTACCTACACCCACTCCTACCTACCTTTCTGCTTCACCTACACACCAAGTCCTACCTACTTTCCTACCTCATTTACACCAAGTCCTACTTACCTTTTTGCCTCATCTATACCCAGTCGCTGCCTATCTTTCTGCCTGCCTTACACCCAGTCCCTACCACCTGCCTCACCTACACCCAGTTACACCCTACTTCCCTGCCTCACCTGGCCCAGTCTTAGATACTTCCTGTACTTCCTGCCTCACCTACGCCTTATCCAATCCTCCTGCCTTCCTCTGCCTAACCTACAGTAAATCCACCACAACACCCTGCCTCATATCCGCCTCGTCACACCCAACTTCGACACTCCCCCCCCCCCACTGCCTCACTGTGAAACTTAGTGTGTAATTCACCGGGTCGGTCAGGATTACTTCATGGTCGTGGTCGTCAGCTTTTACCCTCCCGGAAGGGAGCTGAGAGCTCATAAAGTCCGATCTAAGGGCAAGGCTGTGACCTTCACACACGCACACACCCGTCCCCTTGCTCAAGGGGGACAGTAACCACCCACTTCGTCAGTGAAACTTTTCGCAACCTGAGCGAGGCGCGAACTCCTGTCCACCAGTTGGCAAGCGGGAACGTTACCACTGCACCAGCGAGCGGTGTGTGTGTGTGTGTGTGTGTGTGTGTGTGTGTGTGTGTGTGTGTGTGTGTGTGTGTGTGTGTGTGTGTGTGTGTGTGTGTGTGTGTGTGTGTGTGTGTGTGTGTGTGTGTGTGTGTGTGTGTGTGTGTGTGTTTTAACCTTCTGTCTTGGTATTTCGTGTGACTGACCTTTACTGTTACGATGAACGGAAGGATAGACTTATCAGTCAGTCAATCACCTCTCTCTCTCTCTCTCTCTCTCTCTCTCTCTCCCCCAATAACCTTCCTACGCTCATCCTCACTCACTCTTTTATTTTTCTCTCTCACACTATTGCTTCCTCCCTCCCTCCTTCCCTCCTCTTCTCTCCACAAGTTTCTCTCATATTTTTCTTACCTCCCATCCAACCACCTACCCTCAATAACCTGTTTCTTTTCCTTTCTATTTTTAATCTTTCCCTCTCTCTATATTTCCTGTGTCTCCTTCTCCCCCCCCCCTTACCTTTCTCTTATCACTGTCTCTACTCCTCTCTCTTTTCTCCTACTCTTTCTTCCTCCTGTATTTCATGTTTTACTTCCTTGTTGTATTAATTTTCCCTTTTCTTTATTCTCGTCTCTCTTCATCGTCTTTTCAAATCTCTCTCCTCTTTCCTCCGTTTCTCTTCTCTTCTCTTCTCGTATCTTCTCTCCTATGCTCTACGTCCACATACATTACATTTACTCGCAACTTTCCCTTTCAGCTTGCTACCTCAATCCCCCCCACCCTCCCTCTCTACCTCCCTTTCTTTCTTTTACTGACTCCCCTACTTTCTCTCCTTCTCTCCCTTCCTTCAGCTGCAACTTCCCATTCCCCCTCTATCCCTCCCCCTTCTCTTCTGCCTTCCCTCCCTCTCTTCCCCTCCTCCTTGCTCTCCCACGGTCATCAATCCTGCAATTTCTGATTACTTCCCTTCCTCTTCTACTATCACCTCTCCTTCTTGTCATCCCTTCTCTCTTCCGCTTCTCCTAATTTTCACCTCTTGGCTCTCCCTGCCTCTCCCATTTTCCTTCCTTTCTCACTTTCCTCATCAACGTCCATCTACACTGCATTTCTGATAACGTCCCTCCCTCCTAGTCGATCTCTCATACTTTCCTCCCTCAACTACTCTAGTCTCCTTTCCCTCTCCCGTTTCTTCTCTCTCTCCCTCCGTTCTTCTTTCCTCCCCCCCCCTTTCTCTCCCGTTCTCCCTCTCCTTATACTCTCATTTCTTCCTCTTGTTTCTCTTCCATTCTCCCTTCTTCTCTCCCTCTTCCCTTCGTGCCCGTCTATCCAGCAAGCTCTAACTACCACTCGCTTTCAATTCCGGCCCTCGTTTCCTCATTCCCGCCCCTGCTGCTCCTGACCCCAGACTCTAAAGCACCTCGCCCTGCCTCACCCTTTCCTCCCTGCCTTACCCTTCCTCCCTGCCACACACTTCCCTGCCTGCCTCACCCTGCCTCTCTCCTTCCTCTCTTCTCTACCCTTCCCTCCCTGTCACATCCCTCCCTAACACACACTTCCCTTCATCCCTGCCACACTCCTCCTTTCCCTCCCTGCCAAATCATTCCTCCCTCACTGCCAGTCATCTCCCTCCCTATCTTACCCTTCCCTTACAACCACACCCTTCCTTCCCACCCTGCCCCACCCTTTCACACCCTTTTCTCCCTGTCCTTGATAACCTGCCACACTCATTTTCTCTCTGCCATTCCATGATCTACAAAAAAACTCTCGTATTTTCCGCCCGCATCTTTCTCGCCAATCTCTCCCACTCCCTCCCTTCCAAAATTATCCTTCTATTTTCTTCTATATTTCGTCTTTTCTTTCTCTTGTTTTTCTGTTTGGCTCTCTTCCTCTATTTCCTGTTTTTCTCAATATTTTTATTTTCCTCTCTATATCCTGCTTTTCAATTATCTTCCTCTCTTCCTCTCTCTCTCTCTCTCTCTCTCTACCACTGTACTCACATTCACTCACCCTTTCCTCACATCTATACATTTACTACGGAATCATTCAACTTTGTCCTCCTCTCCTCTTGAACTTTATCATCCACTCACATAATTCACTCTCACTCACTCACTCACTCTGCCACCCAGCCTCTAATTCACTCATCTGGTCACTCCCCTAATCTCTCACTCAATCAATCGCTCACTTAGTCTCTCACACGCTCATTCACTCACTCACTCTCTCCCCCACTCAATCTATCGCTCGCTCTCCCCCCCCCCACTCAACCTTTGACTCACTTTCTCATTCATCTCTCACAGCTCACTCAATTTCTTTCCTAAACCTTCCATCCACTCACTCAACCAACCTCTCATTCAGTCACGCACTCAACTTCCCCACTCACATCCAAACACCCACTCACTCAATTCTATCACTCAACTTCTCCCTTTCTCCCTCTCTCAACCTCTCCCTTCCTCTTTCAGTCTCTCCCTGCCTTTCTCACTCAACTTCTCCCTCACTCACTCTTTCAGTCTTTCCCTCCCTCCCTCCCTCCCTCCCAGCTACTCTCACCCACTCCACCCCACCCACTCACCCACACAGCGCTCAGGGCCTCCACTCCACAACGCAATTATTTCCTTCATCATCTCGTCATCATTTCCTTCGCTCTCTCTCCTCCCGCTTCACTCACTCTCCCCCCGCTTCACTCTCTTTCTCCTCCCGCTTCACACACTCTCTCTCTCTCTCTCTCGTACGCTCACTTATGCTTTCATGCTTTCAGTGCCTCTCTCTCTCTCTCTCTCTCTCTCTCTCTCTCTCTCAGTTACTCTTTCGAGTTTTCCCTGACCCTCCATTCTGTCTGTCTCTCTCTCTCTCTCTCTCTCTCCCTCTCTCTCTCTCTCTCTCTCTCTCTCTCTCTCTCCACTACTAGACGTTTCCCCCAAGCTAAATTAAATTGTTCGACAGCTGCAAGGGCGAGAGAGAATAGACGTCATAGGAGTGAAGTGATATAATCTTTACTTCCTCACATCATCGTCTTCATCTTATAATCAAATCCTTCTTCACAATCCCACTTCCTCACAACCCCTCAGACCATCACAACCTCACAACCCCACTCCCTCAGTCCCACAACCCCACTCGCTCACAATTACACTCCTCCACAACTCAAATTATCACAATCCCACTCCTTCGCACTGTTCCTGCCTCTCAACCCACTCCCTCACAACTCTGCTCCTTTACAATCCCTTACAACCTCACAATCCCTCCCACTCACAACCTCCCACTCTCACAATCCCCGCACTCCCTCAGAATCTCTCACTCTCACAATCCCTCTCACACTCCCACTTCCTCACAACCCGTCGGATCCTCACAGCCTCTCACCGCCATCCCCACATCAGCACGGGCAGATTGTCTTCCTGTGCAGTAATCTCAATGCAAATCAGCCAGGCAGCAACCTAGCAGTGACGCGGAGCCTTCGTGTGCACGCCCATTCACCGCACGCAATATCGGAAGCCAGGTGTGTAAGGCGTCGGAAATTGCGTGCACCCCCCAGTCTTGTCCCTCTCAGTTTTAGTTTCTATGGCAGTTTCGTTTTACCTTAGTTCTCCTTCAGACCTACCGTTAGATGCAAAAGTTCGTTCCTTTCTCTGCCTCTCCTTCACCGATGTATTCATAAAGACCTGAATATCACGTAATGGTCAAAAGTTCATAATATCACCCATGAAAGAGGAAAAAAAAAAAATCCATCCAATTGGCCACATTAAGAGTCTATCACTCCAGTCATGAAACAGAGGCGGAAGAGACAAAGAACTTTAGTATATAATGTATAGAATAACAAAAATATCTTTCCAGTTCCGTCTGAAAAAATTGACAACTGGCGAAATACAATGAAAACCCCATCCCAACCAGTGTGTTCGACTCTCCCGATTTGCATTCTACCACTACTACTACTATAACTACCTACTACTACTACTACTACTACTACTACTTCTACTATAACTATCACCTACTACTACTACTACTGCTACTACTATCACTATTATTATTATTATTATTATTATTATTATTATTATTACTGTTATCGTTACTGTTATTATCATCATCATCATTACCATCATCATCACTATTACTGCACCATTTTTAAGAAACAAACCCACATCCACAGGGCCATAATTACCCACTGAAGGGCTGCACATTACTGATAACAACTACTGATGCGAGAACCCATTTTCGCCCTTAATGCCATCGGTAATTGCATCTCCGTAACAGGTGCGATTTCGAAAAAGAGCAATTATCACACAAAATCCCCCTCCCCCCAAAAAAATAAAAAAAATAAAATAACCAGAACTTTATCACACTATTCAAGGGACATTTTGTATATATATGGAATTATCACTTAAGTACTTTATAATTATCTGCTATAATTAACTCGTCACAGAAGAGCTGTTTATAGATTGCTACAGAATAATTAACAAACCGACTCACTTCACTAAAGATAAAAGCACAATAAAACAGAGAAACATGCATATTAAAACAAGGCTGCTTCAAATACATCAAGCGGATTAATATGCTTCTCTCTCTCTCTCTCTCTCTCTTGCTATTATCCAATATTGTAGGTGGGTCGGGAAGACGGAGTAAAATTGGAGACAAACTTTCTTCTACTATTTCTCTTCTGCTTCTCACTTCCCCTCTGTCAGATGACTTTCTGAAGATGAAGTGTGTGTGTGTGTGTGTGTGTGTGTGTGTGTGTGTGTGTGTGTGTGTGTGTGTGTGTGTGTGTGTGTGTGTGTGTGTGTTTTACTCATAGATGATAACCTTAATCATAACCTATCAGAGAGGAAAGTGACAGACGTGCCCCCGAATGTGAAGGAAACTCAGTGGAATAAGGACCAAACTTCTGACTCCACCTGTACGCAGAGTAATGTGATTTTAGCAAAGCATTACCGCCTTGTCAAAAAAAAATAATTTCATTGTGTGAGTGGATGAAAAAGTGCAAGAGGACAATACACATCACAGCACATCACGAACATAAAAATAAAAAAAATCCAGGAAATTATGAAAGACTGAAGCGAAATTCGAGATCTGGCAGGTGTGAGGAAAAATTAAGTCTTACAATTTGGCTGAGGAGTCTCTGATCAAAGCCAAAAATGAGAGAGAGAGAGAGAGAGAGAGAGAGAGAGAGAGAGAGAGAGAGAGAGAGACAATTATTTTTAGAGAAGTGAAGGAAAGAAAAAGAAAGTTGTCATTCATTGTCATCTTAAGGCCCAGTTTCCTATAATCCTCTCTCAGCTGAATAAAACCGTCTATCGTCAGCAAGAAGAGAATACTCGAGTTGTCCGGACCAGTAGTGGGTCGATGGTGACCTCTTCATCTGTGACTTATTCTCGGCTGGATCGCCACGAATATTGCCGAAGACCTTGATGCAGAGACAGGTAAATAAAAGTATAAAGCAGGAGGGGAGGGGAGGGGAGGGGAGGGGAGGGGAGGGGAGAGCAGAGCAGAGCAGAGCATAGCAGAGGTAATATTTTGCTGGCTGTATCCACACTCTCACCCCGCGACCCGTGGCCTATCCTCTCCTCCGCTGCTTCAAAAACTCCCATTTCTTCTCCTCAGTGCATCATCTTTTCCATTCTTTGTCGTCTCTCCCCCTTCTCTCGCTATATCATTACCTACTTCTCCCTCCTCTTACCTCATCTCCCACCGCTCTTGTCGTCTCACCTTCCCCCTTCCTCCCTTCCCTCGTCTCCTTTCCTCCCCACTTCATCCACTGATAACATCTTTTCTTGTCACACCTTCTCCCCCTTTCGTCACCTTCTTCTCCCTCTCCTTTAACTAATAATCTCCCCTCCCTTCTTATCTCTTTTCTCCATACCTCATCTCCCTTTCCACCATTCACTCCCCACACTCCACCCCCTCATTCTCTCCTCCTTTCCTTGTCTTCCTCCCCAACTGATCATCTCTTTCCCTTATCTATTTTCATTCTCACTCATCATTTCTCTCTACTTAGCTTTTCCAGACTCTCTCTCTCTCTCTCTCTCTCCCCCAGCTCCACCCTGATTTTGTTTCACTGATCCAACTTTTTTTTTTTTTAAGCGATACACTGGGATTAATTTAGATAAGAGCCTGTGGAGAGGGAGGGGGTGAATGTGTGTGTGTGTGTGTGTGTGTGTGTGTGTGTGTGTGTGTGTGTGTGTGTGTGTGTGTGTGTGTGTGTGTGTGTGTGTGTGTGTGTGTGTGTGTGTGTGTGTGTGGCAACAAGTACACACCAGTTCCCAGAAGATAACGATCACATTATACAATATGCAGAAATTACCATGCTCTCTCTCTCTCTCTCTCTCTCTTTCTCTCTAACACTATTCGCTCTTCGATCACAATTCTATCTGCTAACATCACTACTTCATCACTATTCAACCTGCTATCAAGACTATCATCACTGCCATCACAACTTCCATCAACGCTTTCACCATCACCATCATCATCATCATCATCACCACTACTACCATCCACGCGATCACCACACTCAACCTTTTCTACCATCATCACCACCATCAACACTACTACAATACCTTCCCTGTCATCACCACCACCACTAACACCATACCTTCCGTCATCACCACCACCATTACTACCATATCCTCCCTGTCATCACCACCACCACTACAACTATACCTTCCCTGTCAGCACCACCACCACTACCACCATACCTTCCTTGTCATCACCACCACCACTACTACCATACCTTCCCTGTCATCACCACCACCACTACCACCATACAATCCCTGTCATCATCACTACCACTACCACCATACATTCCCTGTCATCACCACTACCATCATACCTTCCCTGTCATCACCACCACCACTACTACCATATCCTCCCTGTCATCACCACCACCACTACTACCATACATTCCTTGTCATCATCACTACCACTACCACCATACATTCCCTGTCATCATCACTACCACTACTACCATACATTCCCTGTCATCATCACTACCACTACTACCATACATTCCCTGTCATCATCACTACCACTACCACCATACATTCCCTGTCATCATCACTACCACTACCACCATACATTCCCTGTCATCATCACTACCACTACTACCATACATTCCGTCATCATCACTACCACTACTACCATACATTCCCTGTCATCACCACCACCACTACCACCATACATTCCCTGTCATCATCACTACCACTACCACCATACATTCCCTGTCATCATCAATACCACTACCACCATACATTCCCTGTCATCATCAATACCACTACCACCATACATTCCCTGTCATCACCACCACCACTACCATCATACATTCCGTCATCATCACTACCACTACCACCATACCTTCCTGTCATCACCATCATCACCATATCCTTCCTGCCATTACCTCCTTATCACCATCATCATCACTATCACCACCATAACACACAGTGACGTCAGGCAACTCATCACCCACAATCACAGCCATAAAAATGCACGACTTCATTAGAGAGAGAGAGAGAGAGAGAGAGAGAGAGAGAGGTCCATTTACACGACAATTACATAAAAAAAGGATTTATCAGGATTTAAATAAAAGGCTAATCCCACCAACACTACATCCATCCATCCATCCATACATACATACATACATACATAAATACATACATACACAAAATTTTCATGAGTAATAAATGGGTCAGTTGTTAAATCCTGTAGTCTATTAAGCTGGAAAATATTAACACTATCTATCTATCCATTTCTCTATCTATCAGTATGATGATCGGTATATATCTATTAACCTATCTATCTATCTACTCATCTATCTATCTGTCTACCGGCATCTATCTATCAATCTATCTACTTATCTCTCAATATTTTTATCGTTACCTATCTATCTGTCTACTTATCTATCAGACAGTTTATCGGTACTTATCTACCTATTTATCTATCTACCTATCTGTTACTTGACGCTGCATCCTGTGAGAGGTGCCATGGACAAAATAATCACTAGGCATCTCTGTCCCTACTCAGTAACGACTCCTTTCCACCACAAGCCACCCTCCCTCTCCACCTAATTTTCTTTCTCTCTCACTCCTTCCAACCACCTCACTCTCATACTCTCCTTGTCAGTCTCTCGCTCTCCAGATCTCCCGTCTTAATAATATCTATGGCTCGTATTCTGGTCGGGTAAGGAGGCTCCCTAACACCTCTTCCTTAGCGATTTATTTTCCGACATAGTTGGTTTTAGCGATTTATTTTCCGATGTAGTTGGTTAATATCCTTCAGTATGTTATTTATGAAGAGTATGGGGATATTACAATGACTTATGCAACACGGAGACGGAGAGTAAAATGTAATAAGCAAAATAAGTCGCTCAGGAAAAAGTGTCAGGGACCTTCCTTTACCGATGAGAATACGAGCTAAGCTGAATGAGATTGAGGATTAGCCCGAAGAGGATTAAGGATCAGCCCTATTGTGCAAACCATCGTCCGTCTATGTGGTCAGTTTCCAAAGTTAATCAAGGGAGAAACACTAAAATTTGGACGTCTAGGTTTACCGACTATGAACCGGTCAGCGAAGGCTGGTACGCTACGAGACTTCCCCGCCAGATCCCACGCGCAGGAAATCCAGGCTATGAAGGACTAAAATTTCTGCAAAACTACGTTAAAAGAGATGTGGCTTGTGCATATCCTAGCCATCTTCAATCCCGTTCTTCCAGGCACTCGGATACTTTCGGATACTTTAGGACACATTAGGATACTTTTGTCTACATTCGGATGCATTAGGATGTATTTGGATATATCTGGATATTCAGATACATTCGGTTACAATCGGATACATTCGGACACATTCGGATACTTTTGTCTACATTCGGATACATTCGGTTACATTTTGGGTGGATAGGGCGATTTCTCATGCCGGGCTGGACTTACGTGGGTCCTTAAGGTTCCTGGGCATATCTTAACCACAATGTCTCCAGAAACAGCTCTTTTACAGCTCAGGGTACGGACAGTACCTCGTTAAAACAAAACAAAAAAAACACTCGCTAGACTCGACTGCAAAAACCCGGTGAAGAGGGCAATTAAAACAAGGCGGAGAGGGAATGAAGGGAGTAAGAACAGGGGCAGGGGCTGTTATCTCGCTCCAAGGCCACTGGACAAAGGCAGGCCGATTCGTTAAAGACAGGGAGACGAACAGCGAAGCGCGGACGAAAAAGAGGCGTGATTAAAGAAAGATGTCAGGAAAGAAGGAGACAAGAGAAAGAAGTAAGACGCGAGGAAAAAGAGAGAGACGCGAGGAAAAGAGAAAGAGACGCGAGAAAAAGAGAGAGAGAGACGCGAGGAAAAGAGAGAGAGAGACGCGAGGATGAGAAAGGCACAGGTAAAGGAAAAACAGACGTGAGGAAAAGAAGAGAGATGGTAAGGGAAAAAGAAAGACGCGAGGAAAAGAAGACAAAAGGTAAGGGAAAACTAGTCACGCGAGGAAAAGAAGAGAGCGGGTAAAGGAAAAGGATAGACGCGAGGGAAAGAAGAGAGCTAGTTAAGGAAAAAGAAAGACGCGAGGAAAAGAAGAGAGCTGGTAAAGGAAAAGGATGGACGCGAGGAAAAGAAGAGAGCTGGTAAAGGAAAAGGACAGACGCGAGGAAAAGAAGAGAGATGGTAAAGGAAAAGGAGAGACGCGAGGGAAAGAAGAGAGCTAGTTAAGGAAAAAGAAAGACGCGAAGAAAAGAAGAGAGCTAGTTAAGGAAAAAGAGAGACGCGAGGAAAACAGGAGAAACATTAAAGGAAAAAGAGAGACGCCAGGAAAAGAACAGAGATGGTAAATTCTGGCAATGGAAGCGAGTTGGGTACAGAGAGTCAGCTTTACGTCCCGGGAGTATTGTTAATGAGGAGTGGTGATGGCGGACTGGTGGGGCGTGGTGACTGCCCTGGTACTGTGGTGGTGGCGGCGATAGTGGTGGTGATGCCTGGTGACAAACGTGGTTATGGTGGCGACAAATGGTGGTGGTGGTGACAGAAGTAGTGATGGTGATGATGGTGGTGGTAGTTACTGTCTCCCAAGGCTCATCTGAACTCGGTGGACTGCAGGCTGAAGTTGCTTTTTCTCCTGCGGTCCACCATCCTCCCTTCGGGGTATAGGGAGGGAGGTGTGGAGCATCAGTATAAGTGGGGATTGAAGCCACCCTGTCAAGCTGGTGCAAACATGGCATTATTCTTCAGCACCTTTTGTTCTGACAGCTCTTTCTGATAGCACTGGTAACTGGTTGGGTGTGGTGGTGGTGGTGATGGTGATAGAAATGGTGACAGTACTATTGCCTGGGTGTACTGCTTGATGTGGTGGTCGTGGTGGAAGTAGTACTGGGTGAGGGTGTTGTGGTGAGTGTGGTGCTGACTGTGATGGTGTGTGTAGCGGAGAAGATATCAGTGTTAGTGGCTGTGATGGTGATTGCGTGGTGGTGATATTGACTGTGGTGGTGACTGTGGTGCTAATAGCGATGGTGAGTAGATATCGGTGGTAGTGGGTGTGGTGGTGATTGCGTGGTGATGGTAGTGGGTGTGGTGGTGATTGCATGGTGGTGGTGATTGCGTGGTTATGGTATTGGGTGTGGGTGCGGTGGCAATGGCCAAAAAGGCAATTGTGGTGAATATAATGGTTGGAGTTTGAAGTGGATGGCGCTGTGGCAAATAGAAGTTACACACACACACACACACACGAGAAAGAGAGAGAGAGAGAGCTGTGCTAACCTGTCATGCTTCTTTATGACAGGGAATTATTTTTGTGGGACTGTGAGAGATGTGTTGTATTTCTCTCTCTCTCTCTCTCTCTGTCTTTCTGTCTGTCTGTCTGTCTGTCTCTCTCTCTCTCTCTCTCTCTCTCTCTCTCTCTCTCTCTCTCTCTCTCTCAAATAAACAAAAGTATCCAACACCCTGCAGGAAGATGACCAGCGAACCCAGGCGGAAAAATATCACGCTTTATCTCTCTCTCTCTCTCTCTCTTCCAATATCCAATCTGCCAAGTCACCTTACTACCAAGCCTTCTCTCTCTCATCTTTTCCTTTCAGTCACACGCGCATTCTCCTTCTCCTCCACTTCACACCTCACACTACTATTTATACCCCTTCACTAAGATGACCTATGTATATTTTATTGTCTGTTATTTCCACACGATTTGATTAAGCTCTGGATAGGTACTGAAGGGGTGATGAAGGTTATATTTACTCCTTCCAGTTCGACACTCTCTCTCTCTCTCTGATGAAGGCTGTTTTCCTTTTCACTTTTTTCTTTCTGCTACGTACATTTAAATCTCCACTGTTCCTCCTTTTTAATATCTCTCAACTCTCCTTCCTTCCATTCCTCCTACTTCCTTTCAACTCTCCTTCCATTCCTCCTATTTCCTTTCAACTCTCCTTCCATTCCTCCTACTTCCTTTCAGCTCTCCTTCCTTCCATTCCTCCTACTTCCTTTCAATTCTCCTTCCTTCCATTCCTCCTACTTCCTTTCAACTCTCCTTCTTCTCTTTAAACTCTCGCTTTACACTATTTCTCTTACTTCATTCAAACTCCTCTCCCTTTTCCTAAACTCTTCTCTATCTCTCATTTCGCTTACTTTCTTTTTACTTTTCCTTGCTACTTTTAACTTTCCTTTTTCTCACTTTCCTTAACCTCTCCACTTTCCTCTCTTCTCTCCATTCTTTTTCCTCGAGTTTTTCCACCCCTCCCTACCCACTCCTGAATAATGTCACCTCTTTCTCCTCTCCTAGTTTCCCTTCTCTCTCTCTCTCTCTCTCTCTCTCTCTCTCTCTCTCTCTCTCTCTCTCTCTCTCTCTCTCCGCAGTGACTCGTCTGTTCCCCTTTCTTCTCTCGGTAATTTTCTTCTTTCAAGTTATCTTTTTTTCCTTTCTTGTTTACCTATAATTTCTTCTGTATTAAATGTTGAGCTTTTTCCCTTACTCCTTTTCCTCATATTTTCCTTGTCTTCCTTCCCTCGTCTTAGCCAATAAAACTATCTCTTTCTCGTCTCTTCCTGTCTTTCGTCGTTTGTTTTTCTTGTTTTTTCCTCGTCTACTCGTTCCGTTTCGATTGCTCATTCAGTCTTCTCCCTTTGTTTTCTTTTCTCAAGCTTTCTTTCGGTTTCTTTGGCTTTTCCTCTACACGTATTTTCTTTTAAGCATTCACTTGTTTTCTTCCATAATTTTCTTCTCATTCACGTACGTTCTTCTCTGTCTTCATTTTCTTCTTCTCTATCATTGCTCTCTTCTCCTTCCCTCCACTTTTCACTTTTTCTTTACTCTTTTTCGTCCAAAGTTTCCAGCCTCTCTCAAGGGCACCATCACCAATACTGTAATTTCGTCTTTTCCGAGCCTCTTCCAGTCTTCCTCTTTGTGCTCTTCCTTTTTCATTTTCTCTCTGTCTTTCTATAGCTTCTTGCATCCTTTTCGCCTCATCTTCATTTATTTTCCTCCTCTTCCTTTTTTCCTGCCTACCCCTGACTCCTTCTGGTTCCATCCATTATTTGCTAATCCATCATATTGCTCAACTACTTTTTTTATTTTTATTTTTTTCTTTCTTTACATGCAGTATAATCACGGCTGCCAGTGTTTCTCTGTTGCTTTCTTCCTCGTTGTTCTCCTTGTCTTCCCATAGTTTTTTTTATTTCTTTTTTATTTTTCGGTCAACATTGTATATATTTTCGTCTCTCAAGCTTTCGTCTCGTCGTCCTGTAGACAAGCAATGCCTTTCTCTTCATTCCATTCTTGTTCCTCCAATTCCTTACGGCTTTTGGTTTTCCTTCACCCTCATTAATGTATTCTGCTTCTTTTCTTCTTCTTCTTCTTCTTCTCTCTCTCTCTCTCTCTCTCTCTCTCTCTCTCTCAACCTCCTCCTCCTTCTTACACCTCCAGTCTCATTCATCCTCACCTCCACTCTACTTCCCCTCCCATCCATCTCTCCCCTTATCTCCCATCTTTCCTTCCCTCTCTCTCTCTCCCCACCCTCTCCCCTCCCCAACGTCCATTTCCCCTCGACTTCCCTCTCCCCTTCCTCACCGTCTGCCTTGCCATTTGCCTCTTCCTGTCTCTCTCGCACGCCACAATGTAAAATCTGGACGATAATTCTACTTTACAACTTTCTTGCAAGTTTTGGTGTAAAGACAGGAAGGGGGGAATTTCTCTCTCTCTCTCTCTCTCTCTCTCTCTCACTACAAATGGCTTCTCAAAATTTAACAAATTCGTAGGGGGGGAGGGGGGAAAAGCAAGAAAAAAGCAAAGCAAAAACATGATTCCCTGGAGACTGAGACAGCCTCTCGAGGTGGATGGGGTCAGAACACCTCCATCAATCATTTAACATCCAAGAAAACATCAACTTCCTTTTTCCCTAAGGTTGAAAATCGTATAAGGAAATGGCGAAATCTTGTAAGACACAGACGTTTACTTAAAGATCCATGTTCTGGGTCTTTGAGCTTGGAAGAATTATCAAAGACAGGCGATACAGCGAGAAGGAAACGCCGGAAGAAGAGGAGAGGAGTGGTTCGAAGAGGAGAGGAAAGGGTGGAAGGGAGGGAGAGGAGAGACTGCAAAAGAAGGGGTTGGAAGGGGAGGGGAGAGGATGAAAGAGGAGGAAAGGAGAGGTTGAAAGGCGAGGAGAGGAGAGGTTGGAAGAGGAGAGGTTGAAAGGGGAGGAGAGGAGAGGTTGGAAGAGGAGAGGAGAGGAGAGGTTGGAAGAGGAGGAGAGGAGAGGCTGGAAGAAGAAGAGGAGTGGTTGGAAGACGAGGAGAGAAACTGGACACAATATTTTCATGAGAGAGAGAGAGAGAGAGAGAGAGAGAGAAAGAACTTTAAAACTGCCAGAAAAAGATATATGTAAGAGGAATGCAAAGGTTTTTGAAAGATAAAAAGAGGGGAAATTGAAGAAATGAATAAGGGATGAGAGGGAGAGGGGAACAACAGTGGGCGAGGGGAAAAAGGAAGGAACGGAAAAGTGATAAAGGTGGGAGAGGGAGAGTTGGAGGAAGGAAGGAAGGAAGGATAAAGGAGTGTAGGAGCGGAGGGGGAAGAAGGGAAAGAAAGAGGAGTGGAGTGTAGGAGGGGAGCGGGAAGGAAGGAAGGAGGAATGTAGGAGGGGAGGGGAGGGGGAAGGAAGGAAGGAAAGAGGAATGTAGGAGGGGAGAGGAAAGGAAGGAAGGAAGGAAGGAGAGTACGAGGGGAAGGGGATGGAAGGAAGGAGGTGAGGAAGGGGGGAGCTCCAGGAAAGGACGAATAAGGGGATAAAATGGAATGTGTGTGTGTGTGTGTGTGTGTGTGTGTGTGAGAGAGAGAGAGAGAGAGAGAGAGAGAGAGAGAGAGAGAGAGAGAGAGAGAGATTAAATTGAACACTGGATATGACATAGTTCCCAAGAGAAGGTAGGCTGTACACTGGGAACTGAAAAAGAGGCGCGAAAGAGGAGAAGGAAGGGATGAGAGAAGAGAAAGAAGGGAGAAGAGAAAGAGGGAAGAGGAGGAAGAAGAAAGAGAAGAGAAGGAGAAACGAGAAGGAAGAAGAGAGGAAAAGAAGAGAAGAAAAAGACGCAGCAGCAGGAAAGACCAAATTAAAGACCGCCAACATTTTCAAGGGAGTGCAAGATGGTCTCCACGCACCTTCAATACACTGACATACTCCTGTGCGAACAGCCATGCTGATTAATAAACACACAGGAACACAAGATCCCTTATTTTGTGTGTTTATATCGTGTTGGATCCCGTAAATCTGTTGAAAACGCTGAGAGAGAGAGAGAGAGAGAGAGAGAGAGAGAGAGAGAGAGAGAGAATGAAGTGGAAGCCGTATACCCGTCGTAAAGCAAAAATGGCAGCTCGACAAATTCTGAGGCTGAGTTTGGGGAAAATTCGAATGAGGAAGAGGGAAGGAAGGATGGAAAACAAGACGGAAAGGGAAGGGAAAGATAAGAAACGAAAGGAAAGGAAATGAGAGAGAGGGGAAGGGAGGTAACTGGAAAGGGAGACGCGGAAGGGAAGTTAAGGGAAAAGGAAGATAGAAAGGGAGAAAGGAGAATGGAAGGGAATCGAAAAAGGTAACGATGAGAAAAAGGGAGATAGAGGAGGGAAAGGAAAAATGAGGAGGGGAAAGGATGATGTTAGGAGTGAGAAAGGCAGAGGAAAACAGAATGAGAAAGGGAGGGAATATGTACGAAGGAGTAGTCATACCGTATATTAGAGTCCAAGTTTTGTGTGTGTGTGTGTGTGTGTGTGTGTGTGTGTGTGTGGAGAGAGAGAGAGAGAGAGAGAGAGGGAGAGGGAGAGGGAGAGAGAGAGAGAGAGAGAGAGAGAGAGAGAGAGAGAGAGAGAGAGAGAGAGAGGCGATATTATAGAGCAAGATGAAAAGCAAGGTGGCCAAGTAGCAAGGTGTTGGCCAGGTAAGAAAGGGAGAAGGGGAGGGGAAAGGAGAAAGACATGAGGGGAGAGGGGAGGGGAAATGAGAAAGACATGAGGGGAGAGGGGAGGGGAAATGAGAAAGACATGAGGGGAGAGGGGAGGGGAAACGAGAAAGAAATGAGGGGAAAGAGGAGAGGAAATGAGAAAGAAATGAGGGGAATGAGGAGGGGAAATGAGAACGAAATGAGGGGAGGGGAGGGGAAATGAGAAAAATGAGGGAAGAGAGGAGGGGAAATGAGGAAGAAATGAGGGGAGAGGGGAGGGGAAATGAGAAAGAAATGGGGGAGAGGGGAGGGGAAAGGAGAAAGAAATGAGGGGAGAGGGGAGGGGAAATGAGAACGAAATGAGGGGAGAGGGGGGGAAAGGAGAAAGAAATGAGGGGAGAGGGGAGGGGAAATGAACAGGAGGGGAAGAGGGGGAAAAGGTAGGGTAGATTTCTAGAGAGATTGGTAACACAGAAGAGCTGATTTTTTTTACTATATCCTATTAAGTTTTTATTATTATTATTATTATTATTATATATGAGGAGTGAGTGAAGAGAAAATAAAGTAATGGTGTGTGTGTGTGTGTGTGTGTGTGTGTGTGTGTGTGTGTGTGAGAGAGAGAGAGAGAGAGAGAGAGAGAGAGAACGCAGGGTGGAGAAATGAAAAAGCAAATTCCCTGCTGCACTGCGCTTTATAAATTTTCTGTTTTTTCTTTTTTACCACAATATAAAAAAAAAAGAGAGAAAGAGAAATGAAAAGAGAGGGGAGGAAAGGCAGGCTTGGATTCTAGAGAGCCACCGAGAAAGAGAAAACCTTAGATTTTATTTTCTGTACCATTAATTTCCTTGTATATTTTTTCCTACAACAATTTCATTTTTTTTTTATATAAATGATGAAAAGTGGAGGATAAATGAAAGAAAGGGAAAAAATCATGGAAGAACTGAAGACATAATGGGAGGAGGAAACTACTACTACTATCATTATTATTATTATTATTATTATTATTAGCTTCATCATTACGACTAGATCTAAATGAGGATAGAGGAAGCGAATTAAACGAAGGGGAAAAAGGCAGAGCAAAATTCCAGCCAGACAGTGGGTAGGAAAAAACACAAGCTTCTCACTAAATTGTCAAAACCATATTAATTTTTTTTTTTTACACGTATTTCCTAGTCACTTCTATTTCTTTTACCGATCTAGCAACTCTGTATGCATTGTCTTCTGTGATTATTTTTCCACTGACTTCTCTCCCAGTTCGTACCCAGGTCGTGCCAGACATCCTTAAAGTGGTTGAAGGAAGTATATTATTTTGTACGCACCTTGACAGACACTAACACACACAGATGCATACTCCTATCGGTTAAGGAAGCTCCCTAACACCTTTGCCTAATCAACTTAGTCTAATACATCTCACTGTCCATCTCCGTGTTACACAAATCATTCTAATATCGCCATACTCTGCCCAGATAACATGAAAAAGGATATTCACCCACCATTTCCAAAAATAAATCGCAAAGGAAGTGGTGTTAGGGGAGCCTCCTTGACTGATGAGAATACGCGCCTCAAATAGCCACAACAACTTGATTTTCACATGCATCACTCCTATACATACCCCTTCCCCTTCGTACTTTCCCAGCATATGGACGGGGTAATCCTCTCTCTCTCTCTCTCTCTCTCTGCAGTCGACCTCGTATAGACTGATACAGGTAGAAGTACAGATTTTCATTTTAATCGTCTACCTTTATTTCCTTGTATTTATTTATTTTATTAACCTCCACGTTTTACCCCCACTGATATCTACGAGGAGATCGACGCTGGATTCTACTATCTATTTTCACGCCAAAGTTTCTAGTATAAGTTCTGTATCTAAGGCTAAAAATTAATATAAAACAGGTCATGGTAGCAAGAAGGAAGACGGAATAAAGGACAACTGCTGTACTGAACCTCATTACTTATCTAAATAATTATCAAATCGACTTTATATCATCATCACTACAGCATGGAGGCATCGTATAACATTCAAAATCTTGTATCATTCTCCAATCGCCTTCACACCATCACCAAAATATAACAAAGGCCTCATAATATTGGCCAATTACACTTACAAGGTTTTTGTTTTTTCCAGTCAATTTGTTTTGCTTCCTCTGTTCATCATCTGTAAAAAATAAAAATAAAAAATCTGCCACACTCACTCCATGTCAATAATACACCATGTCAAAATCAACTACATTTGTCATCTTAACTGCCCAATCGAGTCTATCAAACCACTAAACATAATAATTTCCCAAAACTTTCGGTATTTTCACCATGACGTCAAAATCCCAAGGAGAGATAAAGCAAAATACACACAAACTTCATTCCCTAGGGCCAAATAAAAGTCTGCGCAGCCCCTTACTTACACCTGTATGATATATCCTTCCGGGGACTTGAGTTGTGGTAGTCCCCCCCCCTTCCTGCAGTCCCCCAACCCCCCCTGTCCCCTCCTCCTGAAGTTCCCCCCCCGTCCCCCCCCTCCAGTGTCTCCATCCGGCCAGTACCCCTCCCCTATCTCATCTCCTTCAGATCCCCTACTCGTCCTTTTCCCCCTCCTAGACTCCCCCCATAATTCCACCCTCCCCTCCACCCTCCATCATCTCCCCCACTCTCCCCTCCATCATCCCCCCCCTCCTCCTTCTCTTCCTCCTAGATACCTCCCCTCAGTTCCACCCTCCCCTCCACCCTCCACCATTTTCCCCCCTCCTCCCTCCCCCCACCTTTCATCATCTCCCCCTTCCTCTCTCCCCTCCATCATCCCCCCTCCCCTCCATCACTTCCCCCCTCCTTCTGACGAACGCAAGCATTTTTGAGTTATTGTCGCATTAATAACTTTTTTCTCACAGTTACTTCCTTAGTCAGTCAGTCAGGTGTGTCTCAAGGGGAAGTTCTTAGTCTCGTGGGCCTCAAGGAAGACGAGAGAGAGAGGGAGAGGAGAGAGAGAGAGAGACAGAGAGAGATGAATGATTACGGGCGTGAAGGAAGGTGTGTGAAAAATCGTGGCTGTGGTGAAGGAAGGATGAATGATGAGGGAGAGTGAGATGACAGGAAAAAAATTATGAATAAGGAAATTGAAGGAAAACAGGAGAAAAAACACCTAAGACTGAAAAAATGAGTGAAACTTAACATAAAACAATAAACTGGAGAACAATACACACAATAAAAAAAAAATAACGGAGAACACTGATGGAAAAAAATGAAAAAAAAGGAAAAAATCGAGAAACAAAAAAAAAAGGCAGGTGACAAAAGGTAAAAAAAAAATAAATCAGGTAAGGACTAAAAGGGAAATAAACAGAAAATATAACCTCCGTGCTAATTAACTTACCTTTATGGAGAGAGAGAGAGAGAGAGAGAGAGAGAGAGAGAGAGAGAGAGAGAGAGAGAGAGAGAACTGGAGGGAAAAGCTGAGAAAAGGAGAGAAAAACGACACGACCGTAAATAAAGGAATGAAGGAGGGAGGGATCGAGGAAAGGAAGAAAATCCGATAAAGCATGTGACACCCGGCTTTGGAAGGGACCAGACCCCCCCACACGACACCCACACCCACACGACACACATCCACACGACACCCACACCCACACGACACCCAGACCAACACGACACCCAGACCAACACGACACCCACACCCACACGACACCCACACACCCACATGACGCCCACACACCCATACGACACCCACACACCCACATGACGCCCACACACCCATACGACACCCACACACCCACATGACGCCCACACACCCACACGACACCCACACACCCACACGACATACGACAAACACAACCCACACACTAACCTGTGATTACCTCCCCTTCTCTCTCTCTCTCTCTCTCTCACACACACACACACACACACACACACACACACACACACACACACCATACTACCATAAGATCAGGTCACCATATCAGCTACTTGAAGCTCTAAGTCACCCCACAACCACAGCTAATTTCCTGAGTACCACACTACTACCTCAGCTCAATTCATGGGTCACACCACCACGAAAGCTAATATCACCACACTACCACCAAAGCTAATATCACCACACTACCACAACAGCTACTACCACACTACCACCACAGCTAAAAACACCACACTACCAACAAAGCTAATAACACCACACTACCACCACAGCTACTACCACCACACTACCACCACAGCTAATTTTCCGAACGCCACACTACGACCACATTGTTCCTCATGCACCATCACACAAGACCAACCTCTCTCCCGCTTAATTATCCCATCCCCAGTACCTCTCTCGGCCCTATCTCGCTCCCTCCTTCTCTCACTCTCCCCCACCCTCATCTCTCCTCATTAACTCGAGCCGGTTTCCCCTTCCTGGTCGAGCTATCACCCCCTCCCCCCCTACCCTCATTCTCTCTTGCCCCCCTTCCCCCCCTCTCTCCCCTCCACTCCAATTCCCTTGTCTCCTTCTCCCTCACCCCCCCCTCCCTTCATATCCCAATTCCCCCTGTCCCCCTCTCCCCTCTCCTTCCTATCTTCCATTTCCCCTATCGACCATCTCCCTCCTCTACTCCCCCTCCAACACTCATCTCCTCCGGTCCCTCCTCCTTCCTCCCCCCCTTTATATCTCGTTTCCTAGCTTGCCTCTTTCCTTTTCCCTTTTTCTCTCTTCTCTCCTCCCCTCTCTCCTTTACCTCCACTCCCCAGCCCTCTCTCCCTCTTCCATTCCCCCTCCCTTCCTTACCTCTTCATATCTTCCTTCTTTGCTATTCTGCATTCTCTTCTTCCTCCCCTCTTTCCTTCTTCCTTCTCTCCTCCCTTCCCCTCCCTCTTCATGCGTCAATTCCTTATGTACCTCTTTACCCTCCCTTTCCTCTTCTCGTTCCCTCTTCCCCTCTACTTTGTCTGCTACCCTCTCCCTCTTCCTGTCTTCCTTCGTGGTCTACCTCTCCCTCTTGCTCATCTTCTCCTCCTCCCCTATTAAGTTCCTCCTCTCTTCTTCATTTCTTTTCCCCTCCCACCTCCTCCTGTTTCCCTACCTTGTTTAGCTCTTCTCCCTACTTTCTTCCCAAAGTGCTTCCCCTTTCCCTTCACTCCTTCCATCTCCCCTCCTTCCTTCCTTCCTCCCCTCTTCCTCCCTTCTTTCACTTTTCCGTCTTCCTTCCTTCCTCCCAACCTCCCTTCACCTACCTTCCCGTCTTCCTTCCCTCCTCCCTTCTTCTACCTTTCCCACTCCCTTCCCTCCTCCCGTCTTCCTCTATTTCTCCCCCATTCCCCTTTTCCTTCCCTCTCCTCTTGACCCCCTTTATATGTCCCTTCCTGGCTCCTCTTCTCGATTTAACTGCCTCTTCTCAACTCTGGGTAATTGCTAATCAGATTCACCGCGGCACACACACACACACACACACACACACACACACACACACACACACACACACACACACTGTTCTACCCTCTGCACTTTGACAATGATACAGTTAAGTTTCTCAGTGCTACCTCTAGACGATTTCATTCAACTTTGAAGAGATATCTAGTACTTAAGGAGCTACCTGAATATTAAAAGTCTCTCTCAGGCTAAGTAAAAAAAAAAAAAAAAAAGTGTGGAGGCAGGAAGACTAAATTGCAAAGACGATATTGTTCTAGAGTTAAGAAAATGGTCTCTAGTTAATTCCCACAGCCAGGTCCATCGTTCCCCTTACCCCCTCTTTTTTTCCCTCTGCTGACGAAGGGAAAAGTTCAGATTAGCCTGATAATCTGGAGATCTATACGCCATGAGACTGGGGTCATAGTGGGGAATATACGACTGAAGGGAACAAGAGGGGAAACTGTGGTCTTTTACGGAGGAGGGTGGTATAGGAGAGAGCTGTGGTGTGTAAAGGCTGGTATGAGGAAGAGCTGTGGTATGATCAAGGGTAGTATGATTAAGAGCTCTGGTATGATCAAAGCTGGTATGAGGAAGAGATGTAGGTACTGTCAAAGCTGGTATTTGGAAGAGCTCTTAGTATGGTGAAGCCTGGTATGAGCTGTGGTATGATCAAGGCTGGTATGGAGAGAGCTGTGGTGTGGTCAAAGCTGGTATGAGGAAGAGCTGTGGTATGATAAAAACTGGTATGGGGAAGGTTGTTATAAGGAAAAGCTCTGGGTCTGATCAACTTTGGCACAGGGGAAAGACCAAGTTACGATCAAGGCAATACTGTAAAAGAGGAAACGTCCCAATTCCCAAACAAACTTATGACAACTCTCTCTCGTAACAGTAATATCTTATGCAGGTAGAACGAGAGACAAGGGAGGTTTTGCAGTCTCTATTCCTCCTCCTCTTTATTAAAAAAAAAAAAAAAAAAAAAAATCTAAGTATCAATCTTTTTTGCCAAATCACGTCATCTTTAATTTGTTCTTGGCATCTACTGATGACAGAAATAATTTATGTTTATATATACTGTTTCGCCTATAGATTAGTTTATAATTTTCACTAACCCATTCACTACCTCCCAAAAACACATCCTATAGTCCACTCACTTAAATTTGGCGGAGATTTTACCTTTGGAGCCCATTTCACCTACCTCAGTGTCAGAATAAGATAATACTAAGACTCTACATCCCTACAACAGCACTTCTTCATGACCAGCACTTAATTCTCCTGTTAATCTCTTGTTACAGCTCAGCATTCAAGAAGGAGAGAAGCCAATTTTACGCCAAATTAAAGTGAACAGAGTATAGTTATAACAGGGAAATGGATGGCACGCGTCTGTGAATCTGGGCCGTGTGTGTTAGGGTGAGCCAGGGAGAAGAGAGAGAACTTTGGCAGAGTGGGAAGGGAGAGGAAAATTAGGACCGACAGGGAGAAGTTTGGGAAAGTTCAAAGGAAAGGGAGGAATATGGTGTGGGAGGAAAGTCGGACAGTTTGGAGAAAAAGTGAGGAATAAGGACGATGGTTAGAGGTCAGGGATAGGGGAAGGGGAGTTTTAAGAGGGCACGAGAGGAACAGGGAGCAAGGGTTAAAGAGGGGAAGACAGCAACAGAGAGCAAGGTGTCTGAGAAGGCACTGGAAGAAATGAGAGAGAGAAGGCGGGAGAGAGTAAGCGAAAATAAGGGAGTTAGGAGGAGAAGGGACGAAAGTGAAAACCACGTATAAACAAGCAGACAGAGATTATGGAAGTGGGAGAGGAGAGGGGGCAAGAACGAGATGCTAAGAGAGGGAAAAGAGGAAGAGAAGCGGAGGAAATGAGAAGTGACCTGGGAGTTAGGAGGTGGGAGAAAAGGGGAGAAGAGCGAGAGTTGGGAGGGAAAGAAAGGAATTGGAGACGACAGAATAATGAAGGAGGTGGAGAAGTACTGGGAAGTTCTTCTCCGCTTCCTTCTTTATTCTGACGTCGTGTATTGTAACTTGGGAGACGGGACAGGACAGACAAAAGAGAGAGAGACTGAGATAGAGAAGGAAAGGCTGGGAAAATGTAGAAGTTAATTGGGGAGCAAAGTAGCCTGATAGTTGGGATGAAGGGATAGAGAGGATAGGTTTAACAATGACGCAATTAGAGGGTTGGTGTAGGCTTAGGCAGAGGGGTCGTTTAGAGAAGATAACAGGGCTTAAGCCAGTGGGTGGAAAAGGGATAAGGGGTTCGCAAGACTGGACAGAGAGGCTTAATGTTGTGGAGGTGTTGGGAAGCGAAATGAAAGAGACGCGAAGGAGAGGTGAGAGAATGGTGAAGGGGAAGCAAGAGAATGGTGAAAAGGAGGTAATGGAAGGATGATGGGAAAGTAGACAACGGTGAAGGGGAGGTAAGGGATGGAAGAAGGAGGGGGAGGGGGCAAGGGAATGGTGAACGGGATGGAGTCGAGTGGAGGAATGGTAACATAGCCTGAGAAAGGGCACAGAAAGGCAGTATGCATTTTTTTTTTCTGATTCTCGACATACACTATACAGCTTGTTCTCTACGGCTCAACAGTTTTCCCATGTGTCGTATACCTTCATGCATACGAAATACAACCTAGTGCTGTCTCACTCTGGACTGCTGAGACGATGTGAGCTTAGAGTGCTTTTAAGACGCGTGTGTGGGTTTCGTGGAAGATCAGAAAAGACCGCATTAACGAAAATCAAATCTAAAAGTGTGCCATGAACATCAATCTCTATTCCTTCCGAACAGATTCCGAAACTCTATCACTTGAGCAATTTGTAAAATAAGAAGTGCAGGGTGGGATAAAAGGAAGTGAGGAGTCGAGGAGAAGGAACACAAACTTAGGACCTAAGTGACGGGTACGCAACAGAGCAGCGAACGAGTTATGACATGGCCGGAGGAAATGAGGCGGAAAACGGTGAACGACGTGCCCGATATTTCAGGAGAAGGAGGTGAAGGGATGTGAAAAATAGGATGAAAGGAAAAGGAGAAAGAAAAAGCGAGGTATTGAAGAAAGGGAAGGAAACAGAGAGGCGGATGAGACGGGAGTAGCATGAGAGACGGAAAATATGACGTGAAATTAGCGTGTATCAAGGGAGATGAGGAAGAAAATGAGAAGAAATAAAGAACTGAAAGAGGACAGAGGTAATAGGAGAGAAAATTGAGGAGATGCAGGTAAAAGCATGAGGTAAAATGGAAGAGAAGAAAAGACAAGCAGGAAGACATGGCAGAAGAGAAAGAAAGAGAAAGGTAAAAGAAAAGTAAACAAACAGAGGTGTTGCATTTGAGAGAGAGAGAGAGAGAGAGAGAGATTTAGCTACAAGTGAGGAGATAAAATTACAAGAAGTGAGCGAAGAAGTGAATGAGAAGCAGCAGAGAAGTAAAGAAAATGAGAGAGAAGCAAGCACTGATGAAAGACCGTGATCAAAAGGAAGAAGAGAGACAGAAGGAAGACAGGATGTGAAAAAAGCAGGCAAGGAGCTAAGAGAGGATTAAGAAAGAGGAAGAAGACTGTAAGAAGGACACACACACACACACACACACACACACACACACACACACACACACACACACACACACACACACACACACACACACACACCGCCTCTCTTCCCAAGACGGACGCCGCTCAATACCACCACACACCAACCCAATATTTCCCTACCATCCACCCACCAAAAATATCCTCCCCTCCTCTCTCCCCCCAATACCTTTCCCTACCCCCTCCCTCTCCCCTCCCTCTTTGCTCTTCCCCAATACCTTTCTTTCCCCCCCCCTCTCTTCTCCAATACCTCATTTTCACCCTTCCCTCTCCCATCCCCCTCCGCCAATACCTTTCATTCCCCTCTCTCTCTCTCTCTCCCTATCCCCTCCCCAATACCTTCTCTCTCTCTCTCTCTCTCTCTCTCTCGGTATGGGCAAGACAATGAGAATTACGGTGCAGTGGTCATCTCTCTCTCTCTCTCACACACACACACACACACACACACACACACACACACACACACACACACACACACACACACACACACACACACACACACACACACACACACACATACACACACACACACACACACACACACACACAGGGGATGAGAATTATGGAGCAGTGGGCATTTTTCCCTCCATATATCTTAATACCCAGTGTTGCTCCTCTTGTATCGCCTCCTCTAATCATATCATCCCCTCCTCCTTCCTCTTATTCTCTTCTTGAAAGGGGAAAAAATTCTTAAGTGTTGGGGTTTCTTTCGGCTCAGAGAGAGAGAGAGAGAGAGAGAGAGAGAGACCTGATGCCACCCCAATCTTCCAGGGAGCCCAGAAAACAAACGCAAAATTACGCCAGATAATTTTCGACACCCCTGACAGTGAAGAAGTTAAGGAAGGTTGTATAAATCCTTCCAGTCCTACTCACTTACTCTAAATAAAAAAATCGCCTGGATACAGCAAGAATACAAAATGAAGTTGTTCCTTAAGTTTAATGAAATGAGCAGATGGGCGTGTGTCTTAGGGTTGGGGATTTTTGTAGTGCGTGGAGTGTGCCAGGAATGTATTGATTACAAGGACCTACTGCTTCCTACACACACACACACACACACACACACACACACACACACACACACACACACACTCCTACAGGCGGGTCCACGGCGTGTGTAGGTGTACCGGTGATAGAGGCTTTTCCTTCCTAACCTAAAATTATGGTGATCAAGTGGGTTCAGACGCTCCAAACCTGACGTGAACCATAAACGAGATGAGGCTACACTGCTCACTTAATGCCACACATCTATGGAGAACCACTTTCTTTTTTTCAACACGTGAGAAAACCTGTTATTCATTCACGGCAGGAAGGTCAGCACAATTTGTTCCCCTGGTCCCGCTCCCCTGTCACTGTGATACGATTACAAGGAGGAGGCCAAAGGGGGATTCCGGCAAGTTCCAGGCCCACGTTCGGTCGGTGCGTGCGACATGAAGCCTCCGAGGGGAATTACAGGTAGGCGAGGGGAAAGTGTCTGTCCTCGATCGGTTTCGAGAGAAGAGTTGGTCGGCGGAGGTCACAGCCAATTGGTTTAGGGTTACTCTCACTGACCCCCTCATCCCCCCTCCTTCCCATCCTTCCCCTTTCCCCTTCTCTCAACCCCCCCTCCCCCTCCCCGTCCTTCAAACATCCCTCCCTCCACCCCACAGCCACGACAACACACACTTCACTCCCCTCCCACCTGACACCTGCCCTTTATACCAGCTCCTCTTACCTCACACCTGCCCTAGCAAACCTGCCTTTACCTGTCTTACCCCACACCTGCCCTCATCGGCCCTTACCTCACATCTGCCCTTCCCTTCGTTCTGTTTTCATTTTCCCTCTTAATATAACGTCCAATACATGACCTAAATCCCCACCTACGTTCACCAATCATTTATTCACACGTGAGTGGCTTTTACACTGAACTGCTCTTAGTGCAGTGAAGATGCCCTCTCTCGCAGCCAAGCCCACCTGTCTCGAACTCAGTGCTCACCTTTCTCATTTTATTTATTCAGCAGTTTTAAGCAATACTGTATTCACCTAGTCTATAATACTTCTTTACTACACTGATCACTGTATATCGTGTTCTTCATTGCTGGAAGGTCCTTTTTATTTTTAATCTATTTATAAACACTCTCTTCTTATTGTTTTCATCCCCTTCTGTTAACCCACTTCTTGCCCATATGACACTCACTCACTCACTCTCTCTCTTTCTCTCTCTCTCTAACAATCCGCATCTTTCCGGGCCCTCTTTTCCTTTTCCCATCGCTTCTCTCACTGCTTTTACCCACACTGTTTTCCTTTTTATCCCTCTTTCAAAATGGCCTCATCACTTTTCTCTTCTCTTCAGTTTCTCTTTCCACATTTTACTTTTCTCAGCCTTTCTCTTCTCTATTTATATTTTACCCTTCCTTCTGACTTCTGTCCTCTTTTTTCTCCTGTTTGCCATTCTTCTTCTCTTACTTTACTTATGTATATTTTCTACTCTGTTTATACCTTTATATTTCTCTTCCTTCTTACTGCTCTCTTCTATTTTCCCGTTTCCCTGCCTTTTACAGACGATTTTCATGTTTACCTTTCTTCTCTCTACGTTTACATTAACATGATCTTTCTTTCCCCCTCACCTCTACTCTCATGATTCTTTCCCTTCATCTCTTTCCACAATTGATTTATATTTAACTTCTTCTTTCTTCTCTCAGTGTATATTTATTGTACCTTCCATTTTAACTGATTTCCCCCGCTTTCCATATATTTCTCAGACTTTTTCATGTCTGCTTTCCTAGTCCCTCTGATTATATTTTACTTTCTCTCCTCTCTCATCCGTTTGTAAAGAAATAACACTACCAACAAGAACATCAACAACAACAACACTCATGCATATTTTTTGGCTAGATATATACCTTTATTCTCAACAGGGCTCCAACAATCCTTCACAATGCCTGCTTTTATTCTCAACAAACCTGTTTCTTTTTTCTCCTGTTCGTGGCATATACATTTCCATTCACTTCAGCCCCTCAAAATACTGCTTCTGTCTGGTTCTATCCCTCAAAATATCAACCTCTATCCCTCACCACACGCCTGCATCCTCCCACAGCCTCCTCTGCACATCCCTCTCATCCTCCCAGCGGGCCCCATACATCACTGAAGCGAGCAAGGAGAGGAGGCAAGGAAACCCGTGAAATGATGATAAGCAAGCAAGGGGAGAGGAAGGAAGGAAGGAAGAAGGAGGGAAGGAAGGAGAGTAATGAAAGACGAAGAGGAAGTGGGATGAAGGACGTAAAGAAGAACGGATGAAGGAAGGAAAGAAGGTAACATGGAGGGAGATGAAGCAAGGAAAATAGGAAAGGGGATGAAGGAAGGACAGGAGGGGGAATGAAGGAAGGAAAAAAGGAAGGATGGAAGAACATGGTGATGGTGGTGGTATGTTTTCAGTATGCCTTTGTCCAGAGTGTGTAAGTATGGCAGAACAACACCTAAAGCCCTGGGGGACCTTTTGTCTCACAGAATACAACGTCAGATATTAAAGAGATGAATGGACACACAGAAACACAGATAAGCAGACAGACAACACATTTAAGCTTCCTTTCTGCAAGCATCTAGCGAACCATTAATCCCTTCACATCGAGGGCGCTTTATATATTATCCTGGCTGCCAAAAAAGACGATATACCTTAATGACACCTGATATTTACCTCCGCCAACGAAGTTGGAGGTGGTTATGTATTCACATATGTTTGTTTGTTGGTCCGCACGATATCTTCAAAAGTTCTCAATAAATTTCAATGAAATTTTGTGGAAGGGTGGGCCATGGACCAAGAAAGAACTGATATAATTTTTGGGTCGGATCTGGATCCGAAGCATCCCGCACAATATCTCCAAAAGTTCTCAATGAATTTCAATGAAAGTTTGTGGAGGGTGGGCCATGGACCAAATAAGAAATGAGTAAATTTGGGGGCGGATCCGGAACTGGATCTCAGTCGTAATATCCAACTAACACCTTTCATCAATACAGCTTCATCTCCCTTGTTTATGCATTGCCTGGTTCTCCACTGTCCACGTGCAAGCTACCTATCCTCCTTCACTACAGCCTTTCATCAACAGAGCTTTACCTACTAATATGCTCTATGATACCAGCCTTCCTATCCTCCCTCCTATCATCTTTCGTCAGTAGAGTTTCACATCCCTACACACCATCCCCCTTTTATCCCTTATCAACAGAGCCTCATCTCCCTACACATTCCCCGTCTCTCCGATGCCTGGGTTGAGCCGTCCTAGTCTCTCTCTCTCACCTTTTACCGTCCTTTTCTTTAGACCCATCGCTCAGCCTGACTTCATAAAACCCATCCAATTCCGAGAGACAGGGATACCGGCAAATTTTATGCAACGGTGCGGAAACTCACAAACAGGACCCCCATTTTTCCCTTTACAAGTTAGTTGATACATATTGGTGTTCTTTCATTTTTTGATGATGCTAGTGACCCATTCACTACGATGACCTCTGATTCAATTCGTCCTTGTTATTTCCACTCGATTATAATCAATCCCGAAAAAGTTTAACATATATTAGAGGGGTTAATGAAGGTCATATCAAACACCAATTCAAAAAAAAAAAATCTTAAAAACAAAGGGTTAAATCGTCAGGTGGAAACAAGAAAACATAAAATTCGCCATAGTTGCGAAGGAGTAAATAAAATCAACCCCTTCAGCCTCAGGACGTCATCTATGTTTTATTCCTGCTATTTCCACACTGCTTTATATACCTCTAGAGAGACTTGACGAGACTGAGATATTAAACAGACCATTAGCTAATCCCTCAACTACGGTAGTGCTTTTACTCCAACCTGGCCCAGAGTTTCGTCTTTAGGCATCTTTTTTCACGGTGTTCTATGCCAAAAAAAATAAAATAATAATAATAATAATAATGCAATCCTACCGCTACAAATACTTTCCATAGCACTTCTTTGTGACCAGCATCGTAATCAAGCGTCAATCTACTCTTACAACTCAGCATTCAAGACGGAGGGATGGATAGTTTAGGCCAAGTTAGAGGACAAGGTGTAAGGGCAGGTGAGTCGCTCGATCTTGTAGGTGCCCCCACGTGAAGGCGCCCCCCTCCTTCACCGTCATCGTAATAAAGGGGTTAAGAAAGTAATGAATAAATGGATGAACGTTTTTTATCAAGCCACTAATCCTTTACTGATAACTGAGGGTGAATATTGCACTGACTCTGCTTTGTTATTAGCTGGATGCCAAAGGATAAACGTGCTTAATACTGATTATGCTGTTGATCTTGAAATTAGGATATACACGTCCAGAATCCATCCAATTAGCTAAGGTAAACACACACACACACACACACACACACACACACACACACACACACACACACACACACGTCCAAGAAAATAAGAAATACACATAAGAATACAGTATTTTGTTTCATTTCCCAGCCCCAAACATGCAAAAAATAGCTCATACACACACACACACACACACACACACACACACACACACACACACACACACACACACACACACACACACATCACAAAATTCACAACACCTAATGCCCAGTTCAATAAAATAATAATAATAATAATAATAATAATAATAATAAACAATAATAATCATACACACACACACACGTCACAAATACATCACATCAAAACCCTGTATGCGAATTTCTATCCCTGTTCGTCCAAGTTCCAGAAAATTGCACTAAATTCCCCAAGAAGATATCCGACCCTCTTTCCCCAGCACATGAACCTCCAAAAGAAATCACTGCCGATCGTCCCACAAGCTCCATCCTCGGGGGGTTGGGGGGGAAATTTAATCGAATGAATTCCTTTTACAGACACTGCATTCTCCGGGGCACGATGGAGTGGGGTGGGGAAGGGGTTGGGTAAGGTGGGATCCGACGGTGGGTTAAAGTGGGGTTGGGAGGGGTGAGGATGAAGAAGGCAAGAAAAGGAAGGCGGAAAAGGGAGGGGGGTAAGAGGGTAAGGGGATGGAATTGAGAAGGTCTGAGAGGGAGGATGGGTGAGGGAGACGAGAAAGGGAGCAAAGAGGCGGAAAAAGGAAGGAAGAGGAGCAAAAAGGGCAGGAAGTGGGAGAGGGAAAGAGGAAGGAGCACGAGAGGAGGAGGAGGAGGAGGAGGGGTGAGGGGGCTAAAAAGTGAAGAGGAGGAACATTGGTGATGTGGGAAGGAGATACGTGAGAAGGCAGAGGGAGGAGGAGAAGAAGGATGTCTGTACGACGGAGAGGCAACGAAGGAGGGGAAGGAAGACGAAGAAGAAGAGAGGGAGGGGAGGGGGAAGAGGAGAGGGAGAAGGAAGGGGAAGGAGGAAGAGACGAGGGGACGAGAGAGAAGGCATTGCGAAATTGAACCACCGGGCCACACTCCTTTTGAGTTTTGGTGGTAAGGTGAGGAACTGAGAAAACAGGTGTGGGGAGGGAGAAAGAGGGGGGAGTAGGGAGGGGGATATGGAGCTGAGGCAGGGAGGTAAGTGCAAAAATGGGAGTGGGAGGGAGAGAAATAAGTAGGAGGGGGGGAGGAAATGAGAGAGAAAAGAGTGTAAGAAAAGGAAAGGGAGAGGAAAATGAGGCTGGAGGGAGATTGGCGAAGTGGAAGATAGGGAAGAGGGAAGATGTAGGACGGACTGGCGACTGAGAAAAACTAAAAAAAAAAATGATACCTACAGTGAGGGAGAAAGACTGTAAATGAATGGAGAGAGAGAGAGAGAGAGAGAGAGAGAGAGAGAGAGAGAGAGAGAGAGAGAGAGAGAGAGAGAGAGAGAGAGAGAGAGAGAGAGAGAGAGAGAGAGAGAGAGAGAGAGAGAGAGAGAGAGAGAGAGAGAGAGAGAGAGAGAGAGAGAGAGAGAGAGAGAGAGAGAGAGAGAGAGAGAGAGAGAGAGAGAGAGAGAGAGAGAGAGGAAGAAAATATGACGGCTGAGGGAAACACATGATAAAACAGAAGTAGCAAGAAAGACGTATTAAAGAGTGGCAAATGAGAAATAGACAGAGATTAAAAGAGAACAAGAGAGTGATACAGGGAAGGAAAAGAGAATGACAGTAAATGGAGGAAAAGAGTGAAAGAGAGACAGATGGTAAAGCAAAGGGGGAGGAAGAAAAAAATGAATGTGGACGAGAGGCAATGGGAAAAGATGGTAAAAAATGTTAACAAGAGGATGAAGGGAGAGTGAAAGTGGTTGTACCGGGGAAATGGAACTGTGTGTGTGTGTGTGTGTGTGTGTGTGTGTGTGTGTGTGTGTGTGTGTGTGTGTGTGTGTGTGTGTGTGTGTGTGTGTGTGAGAGAGAGAGAGAGAGAGAGAGAGAGAGAGAGAGAGAGAGAGAGAGGTAGTAGTAGTAGTAGAAGTGCAGTAGTAGTAGTGGTGGCAGTATGAGTTCCAGCAGTAGTAGTAGTAGTAGTAGTAGCAACAATAATAAATATAATAATAATAATAACAATAATAATAACAATAATAATATATAATAATAATAATAATAATAATAATAATAATAATGTTAATCCATCCATCCATCCATCATCATATCCTACATTGCCCCCCCCAAGAGGAGCGCAGGAGCCCTGGGCTGGACAGTTGGCCTCGACATTTAAGATGAGAGTGACTAGCCTCACTCATCCCTGAGTGGCATTACATGTGCAATCAACCCCAACCATCCCTTGGATATAAACCTTCACCGGCTGAATCCGACTGGAGCGCAATAATTACCCACTAAACCATCAGATGCCAAGATTTGGCTATATGGTTACCACCCAGCGTAGTAAATGGTTTCCTGGTGTACAGGAAATCATTTGGCTTGTCACTCAGTGTAGAGTCACCCACAGGCAGAACGAAAATGGAAAGAATGAAGGAAAGAAAGACAGAAAAGGGAGTGTAAAGGCACCCGTAGGCAGAAGGACAAGGAAAGAATGAAGGAAAGAAAGACAGAAGAGGATGAAAGGAAAGAAGGATGGAAGAGAGGAAAGGGCAGACACCCTAAAGCAGAACTACATCGAGTGAGTGGATTGTGAGTGCCCCCACCTACCACAAACTATAATAATAATAATAATAATAATAATAATAACAATAATAATAATAAAATTAATAACAGTATCAACAATAATAAACAAACAGTACCAACAAGACACCCATCAATAACAACAATCACCGTCGGTAAAGCGTATAATCCTTTTAAGACGCTCCAAGAAAACCCCAAGTCAAGCGAACTCCCATCGTACACAATGTTAAGTAAATGGCTAGAGGTCAAGAGATACACTGAACTCCTTGAAGCGAGGCACAGTCACTTCATGGTCCGTCAGCCAGCAAATGTCGGCAAATCCTGTATGCTTCCAGAGTAAAGGCAATTTTCTCCCCACTGCACTTTTGCGTTCGTCTCTTTGATTTTACCTCCGGGTTTAATAAGGCTTGAAAACTATGCGATGAGAGAGGAAGTGAGACCTACATACTGTCACTTCCTTTCTGAATTAAGTGGCAGTTTCGTCTTTCACGTACACATCAGTCCAAATATGTCATCACCTGTGTCCTTCTGCTCTGCCTAAATCCTCGTCTCTTAAGCAATATGTGTTCAGGAGTCTCGAAATGAATAGATCCTGATTCTTCCTTTTGCTTTAATTTCTTTGAAAAGGAGAAACTTGCCAGCCTCCTTTCTTCTTTGCATTAAAAAAGTCACTCATTTAAGAAACAAAAAACAATTTCACCCGAAGAAAAGCCCTATTCTCTGCACTAAAAAGCCTTGTTCATGTTAAAGTAATGCATAAACCACTTCCACCACCACAAAAAGCTCTGTCAGTGGCCAGCTCTACAAGACAAAGCGCCATATATCTTGCTTCCCCGTAAATGCGTGCTGACCCAGTTTTTCAGGCCAGGACAGGTGATGGACGACTTCCTGGTTGATGTGTACCGTCCAGGTGTGGCTCTCGAGGAAAAAGTATACAATCTTGCAATAATCCCGGTCTTCGCTAAAATGAACACTTCCCATGTTAACTTACCACTTCGAATTTCAATGTCGTCAAGAACAGCTGAAGGTGTACGTGTTCTGTACAATCTTCCAACTACGTGTACACAGTGTTCCCTGAGGCCAATCGGCTTTCACTGCACACACTTGAACACAACCTCCTGGTGCTTGTTATCTATATTACGTACAATCGGCAGCAAAAATCTTCTCCCCTCGCCAACTTTTCATGCCAAAGACTACAATTCCTATTGGTCTTGTGAATTTACAGAACCCACACTGATGACTGGAAAAAAAACAATCAGCGTAGAATGCTCTAGATTCATGCGTCTGAAATTAATGTCCAAGGTAGTAGTAGTGGTAGTAGTAGTACTAGTACAGTACTAGTAGAAGTAGAAGTAGTAGTAGTAGTAGTAGTAGTAGTAGTAGTGGTGGTGGTGGTGGTGGTGGTGGTGGTGGTGGTGGTGGTAGTAGTAGTAGTAGTAGTAGTAGTAGTAGTAGTAGTAGTAGTAGTAGTAGTAGTTGTTGTTGTTGTTGTTTTGTTTTTGTTGTTGTTGTTGCTCTTTGTTGTTGCTGCTGTTGTTGTTCTTGTTGTTGTTGCAGTAATATCCGAAAATTACTGCTCACTGTTTCGTTAATTATCGTATTGACGTGAATCGATACTTACTTCCACCACTGTACAACCCTCTCATGACAACCTTTTTTATGCATCTCCCAGCACTTTCTTCAATATATTTCACTGTATATAAGAAAAAGAGACGTGACACAATTTATACATAAAATCTGTACATCAATGCAAGGAAAATCACAAGGTAAAACGAAAAAAACTCGTGCCTCATCTCACCATCATCAGCCAGTGAGAAGGTGAACATGCAATAATAACAACAACACCAAAATAACATACAAGAACTAACACAACACTGATCGTAATCCATCCTGCAATCATCCCTTCCCAGCAACATCTATATATTTTTTGCTTTATACTACCTACCTCCAGACGATTTTATTCATCTTTTGGAAGTGCAGGGACTGGAAAAATAGCCCCCCCATTAGCTGAGGTCTTTTCGACGTTGAATAAAAAAATCAAATAGTCAGATGAGATGAAGAATCAAATTAAAATGACGACTTTGGACTGAAGAAGTTAAGAAAAAATGAAATGAAAATGACGTACTCGAACTGGTTAAAAAAAAAAAAAAAAAAAAAAAAAAAAGCGCACTCGGGCTGAAGATAAAAAAAAAAAAAATGGCATAGAACAAACAAATCATCAAGCACACCCTCATACGCCATAAATCCGGCCTGAAGGGATTACAACTCGGCACAAATAAAAACAAATCACACACACACACACACACACACACACACACACACACACACACACACACACAAGCAGTCCCTCGCAAGCACATAATGCACATAATTCTCTCTCTCTCTCTCTCTCTCTCTCTCTCTTTCTCTCTAAATCCCTTCAATAAACACACAATTAAGCTCATCAACATCCTCCTTCATAAACATTCCTTTATTAAGCACAATTATATAGCCATTATATTCGCTTTTAAATCCTCCACAGATTCTCTCTCTCTCTCTCTCTCTCTCTCTCTCTCTCTCTCACACACACACACACAACCACGCACCTTCTCATCGGCATAATTCCGTGGAACCTGGCGAGACTAAGACCCGCTGATGGAAGTTTGCATAGCACTCTGACAACACGAGGGAGGAGTGCAAAGCCGGGTAGCAGGTCATCAAAGTTAGCAAAGTTAACGCAGTTGGTCGCTGGTCAGAAGTGGGATGGGACACGACTGGGCGGCTGTGACAGGAATCGGGTGGGTGGGTGGATTGGAGGGCTGTTGGTGGGTGGGTTATCGATGAGTAGGAGCTAGGGGTGGGTGGGATGTTGGGTTTGGGAGTGGGGCTATCGGTGAGTGAGGTAGGTGGGTTGGGGTTAAGAGCGGGGTTATTGGTGGGTAGGTTGAGGCTGGGGTTAGGGTGGGGGGGGTATCGGTGGTAGGTGAATGTGGGTGGGATAGGGTAGGCTGGTGAAAGGTAGGGTGGGCAGGGGTGAGATGAAAGTAATATGAATGAGAGTGCGTGGAAGTGAAACGAGGTGGTAGGAGGTGGGTGGGATTAGGGGTAGATCAGGGTGGAAACGGTTGTTAAAATGGAATTCGTGGAGTTGATGGATGAGTTATACATGGGATGTGAAACGAAGCGGACTGGGACGTATAGGTGAGGGGGGGGGGGAGTTGATCTAAGCATGAATGGGGTGAGTGGATTTAGCACACACTGCAAGATAAACTAACCTCTTCGCTACCATTCTATTCGCTCCTATTCTATTTTCAGACGATTTTCTTCAGCTTTAGGGGGGGGAAATTAACTGGAGGGGTTAGATATGATACTTTTTAACCCCTCCAGTCTGAGAGGCATTTCCTAAATTTATTAAAACAGTCTGAAGCATGCAAGAAAAAACAAATACTAATCCGTTTGAAAGGGTAAAAATGTGTGCAAAGATGGACTACGAAAAGTGGATGAATTTATGGTAAGGAGAAAATAACTGGGGTTGGGCGAAAAGCGGTATTAATGAGGTGGGTGGATGGGTGGGTTAAACAGGGGTTGCTAGATCGATAGGAATGTAAGTGGACTGGGAACATTGGTGTGGATTGTGGGTGAAAGTGATTAGGTTATGTGAAACTGGAGCTGAGTATGGATAGACTGGGGTGGATTAGGATGGGTGAAGGTGGGTTGGGAACAGGTAAAGGAAGATTAGGGTAAGAATGTCTGAGGTTAAAAAGGATGGTGTTGCGTTAGTAGGTGGGGTTGCTTGATTCAGTGGGGCTAGTTGAGTGGATGGGGTTGGGTGAGAGCGGATGGGGTCGGGTGGCAGTGAGTGGGGTTGGATTGGTCAGGGTGGGGCTGAATGAGAGAGGATGGGGTTGAGTAACAATGGATGGGGTAGGAACATAATCAGTAAACAAATGCATCTACTTTCCCAAACCCTTCAATACTAGGGCGCCCATGTTATTTTTTTTCCTTGCCACTCCCAAGTAATTTTAGTAACTTTCAGGAACATTTCTATAAGTGAAGGGGTTCTGGAAAGTATTTAAAACCCTATCACTACGAAACCTTTCTTTGAAGTTTAATAAAGAGGTGACAAGCATAAAGAAAAAAAAATCGCCACAATGATGGGATTAATGTTAAATATTCAATGATAATTCTAAAGTGGGCTGGATAAGAAAATAAACACGTACAATCCCACAAAATTATTAAATACCAGAGAAGGATAACAAAACAGCCGCAAAGGATAAGTGAAGCCAGAGAGGGTGAATCATAACAGCTGACGATCATGCAATTGCAAGGGCTGATGCGGCAACAGGATCGACCCCACGGCAACGCAGCAACGCAACAACACTGCAACACGATATAAAATGTCGACAAGGCGTGAATCAATAAGCAATCAGCTTGAAATATTCAGCACCAGGGAGCATTTGAACACCAAGCGAGCACACACAGAGAAAGAGAGCGCTGCGGAACACCAGCAAGCACATACACAGAGAAAGTACGATGCGGAACACCAAGCGAGCACACAAAGAGGGAGAAAGAGATGCGGAACACCAGCGAGCATATACATACACATGCGGAACGATGCGGAACACAGAAACACATCCCACAATTATTGCACTAAGTCGCGCTCTAACATGCACACGATACAAACACTCCGGCACTGCACAAACACCACGCTACACCCAAGCAATGCACAGCGCCGTTTCCCTGTAGGTGTGCGATGGAGAAACGTATAAAGCTGAGGGAGGAAAATGCCCTTGGTGGGGCAATGTATGCACGGTAAGTTGTACGGTGGGTCTTACCTGTCTGGCTGGGGCTCCTCGTCTTTCTCTGGCAGGTCAGGGAAGCTAGGGGCAGGGGATGGGGTAGAGGCAATGGAGGGAGCAGGGGATGGGTATGGAAAGGGTGAGGAGGGAGGAAGAGGCAGGAGACAAGGGAAAGGTAAGGGGAAAGGGTGAGGACAAAGTTAGGGGTGGGCGACAGGAAAAAGGTAGGGGAAGAGGATGGGGAAGAAGCAAGGAAGGGACAGAAGTAATGGAGAAACAGGGACAAGGAAAAGGGAGGGAAGAGGGCCATCGAAGAGGGATAGGGACAGAGGCAGGTGTAAGGGTAGGGACCAGGGGAGGGGAAGGGAGTGAGGGAAGGGGGGAGGGGGGGAGAAAGAGAAAGAGGCTATAGAGGCGGCCATACCACAACATCCTACTACAGTGCGCCTGGCCAGACCCTTCCGTGATGCAGTCAGTGTGTGTGAGAGAGCAAGATAAACACCAGGAGAGGAGAGCGGGGAGTCTGTGTGGCTGAATGGGTGGACGAGGGAGGCATGGAAACTCAGTACGGTAAGGTCTGGGGTCTATTTAACTGGGTGAGGGGGAAAAGATAAATATAGAAACTCTGTGTGTGTTATACCTGGGAGGAAAAGACTATATGTATGTGGGGGAGAGATGAAAGTCTGTGTTGGTGTGCGGGAGGAAAATGAAGGTATGAAGACTCTGCCTGGGAGTCTTAGGGTTCTGTATGAGGGGTAAAAGGAGATATGAGAACTCGGTATGAAGGGATGCTGGTGGGTCGGTGTACTTAGGTGGGAGGAAATGACGCAATCAGTTACCTGGGTGAAAAGGTGAGACTCTGTAACTCTTGATGGAAAATCTAACAGTCTCGGATGGATGAAACGAAATACAGAAACTCTTTAAGGTGAAGTTGAGAGTCTGTATATGTGTCTGGGTGAGAGGGAAACGAGGGCAATGCAATTCTATATAGCAGAAGGCAAGGGACTCTGTAAAGGCAGGAGGAAAAAGGGAAAGGTCAAAAGGTAACTGTGTAGGGGAGACGTAATGGAAAACTGTTTACCTTGCGAGGGAGGGAGACAACACAAGGGACTCTGCTCTGTACGGAAGAAAAGAAGGAAATCTGTGTAGGTGGGTCAGAGTGGAATGGGACGTCTGGGAATTGTGTATGGGAGAAGAAATGAAAATATGCTGATAAAAGAGAAAGAATGGGGCATATAAAAATGAACAGGACCCTGTTTAGCTGAGTGGAAGAGAGGGACAGAAAGATAAGTGTAAGGGAGGAAAATAAGTAAAGTGTAAGGGAGAAAAATAAAAGAAGTGTGCATAAGGAAAGGAATGGGAAATATGCTTTTAGATGGACTGATGGAAAAAGGTATACTGAAAGCTAAATAATCTAAGGACAAAATAGTGAATGGTAAAGGGAATGATTTTGTGGGAGAAAAGACACTGGCAACTGTTTACGGAAAATTGCATGTAGGCAGGATAGTGTTTTTTTTTTTTTTGTGGGAGGAAAACTGGGATACACACAGCCGCTATGGGAGAGAAATAAAGCAAAAACTACATGCATTACTGTGTGTGTGTGTGTGTGTGTGTGTGTGTGTGTGTGTGTGTGTGTGTGTGTGTGTGTGTGTGTGTGTGTGTGTTAGAGAGAGAGAGAGAGAGAGAGAGAGAGAGAGAGAGAGAGAGAGAGGGAACTATAAAGGTAAAACTGAATGTATCACTGAGAGTGCTTTTGGGTGAGAGAAAGACTGGAATAAAACGAGTCTTGATTTTGGCTCTCTGTTACTTTGTCTTTAGTTATTCTTGGAGAGGATAGTCTTGTCTTCTGCCCTTTGGTTCCTACTTCCTTGAAAAAAAAAAAAAAATGCCACGGGAGGCTGGTGAAAAAATATGGTAGTGTCGGTACGCGTGAGAAATGGCGCAGACAAAGAGACAAGGTGTGTGTGTGTGTGTGTGTGTGTGTGTGTGTGTGTGTGTGTGTGTGTGTGTGTGTGTGTGTGTGTGTGTGTGTGTGTGTGTGTGTGTGTGAGAGAGGAGAAGACGAGGGGAAGGGGAATGTGAGAGTGTGGACGGAGGGAAAGAAAAATGGAAGTGCTTGAGGGGGAGGCGGGAAATGCTGGTGTTTGTCCGGGTGTGAGGAAAATAACAGAGGACAAGAAGTATGTCTGCGTAAGTCTTGAGAAGTGGGACATGTGCAAGTGTTTTTTTCAAGGGTAGTGTGGTATTATGAGAGAGAGAGAGAGAGAGAGAGAGAGAGAGAGAGAGAGAGAGAGAGAGAGAGAGAGAGATTCCACTAAGTTCTTCACCTTTTTCTTACTATATTCCTGTTTCCACCAAACGAGTTTTCTTCTCACACATAACAAAAGGGCAAGTTCTTCCCAAATCCCTTTCTTATATACTTCTGATTATATTTTTTAACCAATAGACGATTTTATTCAGCCCTCGGAAAAAAAAAAAAAAGAAAAAAAAAGAAACATACAGTCTAATTCCACGACTCATTACCCCTGCCCTAATTACGAGCCGGATACAAGGTGTGCAAAAAGTAAGCCTATGTACAGCCAGCCCCAAAAGTATCGAGCCTCTTACCGTACGTATAATTCAGACACATGGACGACGCAACGTGGTATATGAAGCTGCCTGTGATTATAAGTGAAAATATTATCCTTGTTATTTAGTAGAGCTGGAGATCGCAAAAAAAAAAAGTTCTGGTGCTGTGTTTTTTAAGGTAGTAAGAGTAATAGATTCACTTTTTTTTTTATAACAATAACAGAAGAGAGGCAGGAAAAACAAATTAATTAAAAAAAAAAACTCATTTTCACATCCATCGTACCCTAGTGTGCGATACTTTTTTGGCTGTCTGTACAGTTATGCGCAGAATTTCTACAACCTGCCTTTGCCGTCCAGGTCTCAATTTGGCCCGCATTCTTATCGGATATGGAAGCTCCCTAACACCTCTTCCTATGCGATTTATGCTGATTATTCCGCGTTACTATCGCCTTTTGTGTTTGCTTTTCCAATATCGTCCTACTCCGCAAAAGTTGGGCACAAAATTGATATTAACTAGACGTATCCAAAAATAAATCGCTAAGGAATAGGTGCTAGAGGACCTCCTGAGCGGGCGAGACCACGGATTTTCGTCGCTCATACAGACTTTACCGATATTCTTTTTCGACAGATGAAAAAAAAAAAAAAAAAAAAAATCCATTCATCTGATTACAAATGTCCTCTGTTCACAAAAATATCTGCAACAGGTGGACTTGAACTGCTGTAGGTTGAGGTTTGGAGGGAAACTAAAATGGGGAAGCGAGTTTCAAAGACATGGGGAAAAAAAAAAAGCGAAATCTGAGAGCCATTTCATCTCCGTTAATAACCATAAATTGAAACTAAAATTTTCAACCACTGTTCTGATGACCGTAAAAATCAACAGTCCTTCTTTCGAGATACTGTGCACACTATACTCTTTTTACACTAACTTGGCCTAAATTTTCACCCGACTCCGGTCATAAGCTAGACACTCCGTTTCCTGAGGCCCAGCAACCCTCTTACACGTCACAGGCCATCACATGTCATCGTTTCTGCACTAATACCGACCGTCCATACTAAATATTATCCATGCTAGGGCTCTCTCGTTCAGGCCTGGTGTGTGGGACTGTAGTAAAGACTTTCCACGATTCTCAAATCCTCAAACACTTCCCTACACCAGACTGGGACTGATTTCACGTCTTTGTAAACAGGTGATCACAACTAAACCCACTCCACCTCCACCTTTATAATGAAAATCTAAATGTTATTACCCATCCAATCCGAAAAGACTCTCCAAGCTGACTAGAAAACTCGTAAAGGTTGGAAAGGTAATAATAATAATAATAATAATAATAATAATAATAATAATAATAATAATAATAAAGCCACCACTGAGAAGGCAAAAAAATGTCTACTTTTGGCTGCACCTTTAAAACCATGTCTACCTTTCGTGCTGGTTCACATTTTGATATCCACCGAAGCGAGAAAAAGCAAAGTCGGATTTCCTCCTTCCACGAAACTGGCAATACCCTGGGCCACAAGAGACGTGGAGGAGAGAAAGGAGAGTTGATTAAAAGGGAGATGAAGCTGCAGGAAGTCCATTGAAAAAATAAACAAAAAACGAAGCGAGGGGGAAAAGAGAGAAGGGAAGGGAAATGGAGGCAACAGGGAGACGGAGAGAGAGAGAGAGGATGAAAGTAAATGTTTAGAGAGAGAGAAAGAGAGAGAGAGAGAGAGAGAGAGAGCGCAACTTCGAAATTAGGGGGTTCAATATTGCCTTATCAACCCCTTCAATTCAAGAGAGTGGGGGGGAGGAAAAGGATTTTGCTAAGCTGAATAAAACCATCTGTCATTAATAAAAAATAAAATAAAATAAAAATAGATAATAAAAACAACAATCGTACTGAAGAAGCCTACCCATGAAAACTAGAATGCCTTTATTTTTTCATTTTCTTTAGGCTAATTTCAAAGTACCTTGTTCAGCCCAGGAAAATCAATCGTAGTAAAGACGGATTAACGACAGCTATCAAATAATTTTCTTTTACAATTTTCCTAGTTCCAAAAGCGTCCCTGCAGCTGCATAAAATCGTCTGGTGGGGGTAAGAAAGCACGTCAACCCAGCCAAGGTCTTATCAAGGTCACAGGCGGTTCTCCCTTTTATCATTTTTATCTCGAGGCTCCGTAACGACGATGCAAATCCGATAAAAAAAAAAATTGGGGGGGGGGGATATAATGGATCGATGAAGGGGAGAAAAAAATTGGAATGGAGGAGGCCAATTAAGATATGGAAATGGGTCTATAGAGGGAGAGTGGGAAGGCAGGGGTGGATGGGGGAAAAAAGGGAGGCGAGGGAAGTGGAAAACGGAAAAAATGAGGAAGGATGAAGAAGGTGGGGAGTGGATAGAGGGATGGTCGGAAGGTGGGGGTGGATGAGGGGGAAAAAAAGAGGAGAGGGAAGTGGGAAGGGAGAAAAGAAGTAGGGAAAGATGAAGAAGGAGTGATATAGAACGGGAGTGGGGTTGAAAGTGGGGTTGGTGGGAAGGGGTGGAGAGAGGGTGAACATTGAGATGAGATGGGTAAGTGGTGGCGATGGAAGAGACGGAGGGAGAAAAGAAGACGGAAGAAAGGAGGATAGGGGAAAGGGAATGAAGGGAAGGGGTGTACAAGAGGAGAGGAAGATGGGTGACAGGGATGAAGAAGAAGGAGCAGTAGACTGAGGAAGAGTGACGACGGAGGGAAGACGGGAGAAGAATGGGGAGTAAGTGAGGGAAGGCTATATGAGAGAATAATTAGGCGCGAGCAGGGTAAAAAAGTGGATGATGCACGAGAGGGGAGAAGTGAGGGGAGAGGGGAAAGAGGAGACGTGAGGGGAAAGAGAAGCGAGGGGAGAGAGGAGACGTGAGGGGAAAGAGGAGACGTGAGGGGAAAGAAGAGACGCGAGGGGAGAGAGGAGACGTGAGGGGAGAGGGGAGACGTGAGGGGAGAGGGGAGACGTGAGGGGAGAGGGGAGATGTCTGGGGAGAGGGGAAAGACAAGAAGTGAGGGGAGAGGTAATGTGAAAGGGTGTGAGTGAGAAGGTGACTGTGGAAGAGAGGAGAGGAAAAAAAGAGGGGGATGGGAAGAAATGCAAAGGGGAAAAACGTGGTGTACGGGTGAAGGAGGGTGAAAAGGAGGAGGGAGATGACTGAAGAAAGACGGGGAAAATGAGATGATGGAGAAACCAGGTGATGGGAAACATGAGAGGGATAAGACAGCTGGAGTGGGATAAGTGTGGGTGGTTGTGGGGGTGGGGGCGGGGCTGGAAAATGAGAAAGGCGAGAGGGGGGACAGAGAAGAAGGAAATAAGAGGGGAGAGGGGAGTGGGAAGGTGGCCGTGAGGGATAGGGATGATGACGGGGAAAGTAGAGGTTGACGGGAACAATGGAGAAGGGGAGGGTGGATGAGGAATGGAAAAGGTGATGGATGATGGAGTGGAATGGTGTACATGTAGGTAGCAGGTGGAGGTGGTGAGGGGAAGGTGATTCTGTTGGAGGAGGGAGGAGTAGGGCAGGAAAAATGGGAAAAGGGGATGGTGGAAGGGTGGAGAATGGGAGAAGGGCGAGGGAGACGTGCGAGAGGGAGAGAGAATAAATTAAAAGGTGAGCGAAGTGGACAGAAGAAAAGAAATGAGGAAATAATTAAAGAGAAGTGGGAACAAGAGTCGACTGGAGGTGAATAAATGAGGGTGATATGTGGGTGGTGTGGGGGATGGCAGAGGGAACAGGGTGATAGTGGAGGCTGACAGGGTGTGAGCAAGGGAGAAGAAGGAAGTGGCTACGGAGTGAGAAATTTAATGACACAAAACACTACCCAGACACCAAGGAAGAAATAATAGTAGTAAGTAATACCAAGAAGTTAATGAAATAGAATCTTAAGTCAAGCAGGATCGTCTGGAGGCAGGGAGAGTAAAAGGCAAATCTTACTGAAGGACTTGAGCTATTTAACCCTCTCACCACGAGCACTATTTCCCTATCCCCCGAAAGAGGGATGGTTAACTTTAGAAGGACAACTAACCCTGCAGTCCTAATCTAATCGGTGGGAGCCAGAAGGGGGAAAAATGGAAGGAGACTAGGGAAATTTTCTTATATTCTTTAAGAGTTGTGAAAATTGTGTTTGCAGTTTAGGAAAAAATGCAACAGCAAAAACGTCGATAAAAATGATAAGACATTGTTGACAAATAAGGAAACCAACAACAATGATAAAAACAACAATAAATAAAAACAAGCATAGCCATATCAATAATAACAATAATGAATAAAGTAACAATATAAACATTAATATATATAAAATCATAACATCATAAACAATAAACAATCACATGGCAAACAGTAACAAAAGCATAAAAACCACTACTACTACTACTGATGATGATGATGCTAATGACGATGACGAAGACGATTGCGATATTAATAAACCTAGTATAAACCAGCCATTAAAAGACACAGCACATCACTAGGAAGAACACAGTCATCATGACCAATACCAAACACAACAATGGCCGGTAAACAGAACACATACTCAGAGAAAACGAACATCAAAACACAGAAAATGTAAAGGGGAAGAAAAAACACCAACAAAATCAAGCAAGCCAAGAAAAATAACTATAAATTTAATCATATCAAAACAACAGAGCACAAAACACACCCACACACACACACACACTAAAGGGGATGGAAGAAAAACACCATCCTCGTTAAAACAAAACAAAAGAAAACTACAATATATATCATCATCATTATCATCATCATCATCACATTTCCCACTTTAAGATTAGTAAGGCAGGGTCCGGAAAATAGGAGACGGATTCTCGTAGGATAAGGAGGCTCCGTGGCACCTCTTCCTTAGCGATTTATTTTAGGATAGGGCTGATTAATATCCTTTTATACGTTATTTATGCAAAGTAGTCGGATATTAGATTTAAGTAACACAGAAGAGGATTAGGACAATACGATGTAATAAGCAAAATAAATCGCTTAGGAAAAGGTGTTAGGGAGTTTCTATAACCGACTAGAATACAAGCCATGAACAGAGGAAGTGCAGCAGCGGGAGGACTATCAAAATATTCCAAAACTATTTATATAAAACAACAAAAACAAACAAAATATAACGGGGAAATGAAACTGTGTGTTGCGAAGAGGCGAGGTAAATGAAGAACGCTGTGTGTGTGTGTGTGTGTGTGTGTGTGTGTGTGTGTGTGTGTGTGTGTGTGTGTGTGTGTGTGTGTGTGTAAGAAAATACACATAAATATGGTTATAGAATTATGAGAAGACAGATAATGAAAAATGTGTGTGTGTGTGTGTGTGTGTGTGTGTGTGTGTGTGTGTGTGTGTGTGTGTGTGAAAGAGAATACACATAAATACGGTTATGGAATTCTGAGAAGACAGATAATGAAAAAAAGTATGTTACAGTTTTTCAATTCTCCCTGTATGAAAATGAACATGAGGGTTCGTCATTTCAACGCTGCGTTTTGATGTGAGAGAGCTCATTACCCTTCAGTCGAAATGGCCAGGTAAAAAAGCAATCATCAAAGGCAAATTAACCCTCAGGTGCATGTCCAGGTTAATTAATATCTGTTAGCTGAAATATGGCCATCATTTTCAGGTATGCATGATATTAACAAATTATAAATCCATTAGTGATAAGAAGAACCACCTCGGGTCATTTATCCAAAATCTTTATAATTTATAGTTCAACAGAGGTAAGAGGTAGTGTGAAAGGTGATGAGTGTGTGCAGGCGATTTAGGGTGTAAGGTGATGAATGTGTGCTGGGGAAGTAGTGTGAAGGGTGATGAGTGTATGCAGGGCAGGTAGTGAGTAGGGTGATGAATGTGTGCAGCCGATGTAGTGTGGAGTGATGAGTGTACAGTGATGAGTGTGTGCAGGCGAGGGAGTGTGTAGGGTAATGAATATAGTGTTGTGAGTGTGTGCATGCGAGGTAGTGTGAAGAACGTGTGTAGGTGAGGTAGTGCCAAATGAGTATGTGCAGGCGAGGTAGTGAGTGTGTGTAGTGAAGCCTCCAGGGATTAAGTGTGATGGGGGAGGCTCACCATAACTCGCTGGAAGTTGGCAGTGTCATTAACAGACGTCGCTCTAAATCATGACCGAATTTCCTGGCACTGAGCACTCAACTTGGACAACTTTGATTTTTCTTTTGATGACATAATTAAAATCTGGGCAGGTGGCCATCAGAAACTGTACGCAGATTTTAAAAACGTATAATTAGGAGATATTAAAATTCCAGTCACTAAATACATAAATACCCAGGAGTGAATATAACTTTTCCAATCTTCTTTTTATTTCCTTTTTATCTCATTAGAAATATTCGCTTAAGACAGAAATTTCTGTATGTACTATGAGGCATGCATATTTGTTTGTACAACTGAGTATATTAATTCTGGCACAATATAATTTGAAACAACTACTTGGTGTTAAAGGGAAGGTAGAAGGACGATAATGTGCATCACGGAGAGGTCTGGCCAAGTCATTAGCCCAGGCAGGAACGGGGATAGGTACACCCTTCGACAGGTGTATCCTCCCTGCACCACACCTGAGCACCTTATAAGCTAAAGCAGTACACTAACCTACACTAACAACACTCCTGGGGAAGCAACTCATCTACGACTCTCCATTGTACTGAAAAGCTATGAGACTCAAAAGATTGTCATCATTTAGGTGTTATTCAGTGCAGTCTATACTTCTGAGAGTGTGGAAAACAGCGTATGTAGTTTGTTAAGGTGCTGAAAGTAATATTATGTCTCTAATCTGATGAGGCATAGAAAGTAGCATCTCTTTAAACTGTGTCTTATTAAAAGCTACATTTCTGAAAATTTACATATAACAGTGCAGACTATAACGAACAAAAGTGGTGTGTAATTTGGTACTAAGAAATCATCTAGTACTTATGCAATGGCAAGAGACTGCACTATATCCAAAATTATATAATAAAGAATGCATCCTTGGGAGATACCGATACTTACACAGTGATGAAGGAAGCAACATCTCTACAGTGTAATATACAGTGGCGTGAAGGCAACATGACAAGATATAACAGCACAGGAATCAAGGCTGACTCTAAAAAACATATTACATACACACATATATTTATATTTTCATTGTCAGGGCCATCTCAAGCGAATTCAACCAAGGCATTTGCATAACTAATTAGGACTTCCTGCCGGCACGAGCCTAATTAAAGCGCGGAGGTGTTCGGCTTAAATCATTACTCGTGTCCGGCCATAAAGGGCATGACAGGCGCCAGGCCATTACCGCCGCTGCTGCCAGAATTATGCAATGGTGACTAATATATGTCATTAATAACAATAAAGTGCTTTAACATGTGTACGTCAATGAGGTAAAACGGCAGAAAAAAATTACAAAATATATTTTTCCTTTAAAAAAAATTGCGACGCATGTAAAAATATGAAAATTCTGAACTAAGGACCTGATAAATTATATCCTGGAGATGACAGAACTGCTTTTTTCCATTATGTACAGTGCGTACACACACACACACACACACACACACACACACACACACACACACACACACACACACACACATATATATATATATATATATATATATATATATATATATGTTTGTTTGTTTCTTAGAATAAATTGGAATCATGACGATCGTAGACGGTACATGCGGAGTTCTACTTAAATGTATTAGTGAGTCATAGGGTAATACTGTATATATTATGAATAGCAGAAGAAAACTACAATAAGGCTGCTGAGGGTACCTCTGCTCGAGTGATAAAGCAAAGATAACAGCTTCCAAACTTGACGCACGACAACTGATCAGAACTACCTTGATGCCCAGAGAGAAAGAGGAGAAACGAGAAGAAAAAAAAAAAAGTTTCAAACAGCACCGCCCAAGTAACAAAATGCAAACTTAATCTACGGACTTCATATTTCATGTTTCACTACCTATCAGCATTTTAGCTTACAAATGCTGCAGTGTACACAGTTTAAATTCCATCACTCCTGAATATACGCTTCCATCCACAATCTTTTGTAACTGCATCATCTAGTCACGGCCACTCACGATTGCACGTTGTCTTTCATATTCACGGCAGCATCACCTACTTTCCTTATCCCATACACGTCCGCTAACATACACGTCATCACATCATCATCCACGTCCACCACTCACGATCTTTCACAGTCACCCACATTCATCACATCATCACAAGCTGAGGATCTCACCTTTAATCAACTTCATCCACTCAGCAAGGCTTATGGTCATATAACACACTCACAGCATCGTCAGTCTTCCACCACTCAAGAATCTGGTTATCCTGTCACTCATACTCAACCCTCATCGTCACCTACACCACATCACACACGTCAGTCCCTTTGATACCAAAAGTCTCAAAAATAATACAGAGATGGAGTAGTAAGCGCCATCGACCAAATCCAGTGATGATTACCGTATTAGGATTAAAACCATAGTACCCATTACCTTAAATAAACATACTGGGGTGAAATTAATGAGTGTTTTGTGGATATTGGCTTGTACGCGGATTTCTGTAAACAATAATGGTACATGATGAAGTTGATGGATAAATTTGTCATGATAGTTTAAGTTTTCAGAGCTATATTTTTTTAACGTCACATTTCCTTGCTATACATTAATTCCAGCCATTAATGCGGTGTGAAAGATAAACGGCAATCTATCTATCTATCTATCTATCGGTCTGTCTATCTATCGGTCTACCTATATATCTATCCATCCATCTATTTATCTACCTGTATCACCTCAAAACTGCCAGTCTTAAAATACCCAAACGCCTCTTTTTACAACCTCAACCTGCCACTTTTTTTTTTTTTTAACAGGGCGATCCTCTTACCCCTTGATGCTCCAATATCTCCCAAGACCACTTAGGAGGGCAAAAATACCTGTGAATCTAATTAGCCATGGAATCACCTGGGCAACACACCTTTTATGCCCTAAGCCCGGCAGGATAATCTCTTCCGGGAATCATGAACCAAAGACCTATTATATCTCAGGGCTATTTTGGGAGGCGGGAGGCGTTGGGAGGGATTCTGTGTGTGTGTGTGTGTGTGTGTGTGTGTGTGTGTGTGTGTGTGTGTGTGTGTGTGTGAGAGAGAGAGAGAGAGAGAGACTGGGGGATTGGGCGACTGGGGGATTGGGCGACTGGGGGATTGGGTGACTGGGGGATTAGATAACTGGGGGATTAGGTAACTGGGGGATTGGGTGACTAGGGGATTGGGTGACTGGGAGATTATAGGATTCAAAAGAATGTTGAAGGGATACTGCAGGAAGTGGAATATCTTGGAATTATTTGAAAAGGAGACGAGATGTGAGAGTGAGAGACGGAAGGGGAATGCGTGCGAATCGGACCGGCTGGGAGAGGATGGGAAGGGTGATTGGGAGAAGAAGAGTTAGCCCAAGAGTAACATGGGCGGAAAAGAAGAGACACGAGTTGCAATTATCGGTTTGGAAGACTCTCTCTCTCTCTCTCTCTCTCCCCGTGAATACAGTAGCCCTAAAAACGACAACGACGACGACGATGATGATGATGATGATGATAATGATGATGATGATGATGATGGTGGTGGTGGTGGAGGTGATGATGATGATGATGATGATGATGATGATGATGATGATGATGATGATGATGATGATAATGGTGGTGGTGGTGGTGGTGGTGGTGGTGGTGGTGGTGGTGATGATGATGATGATGATGATGATGATGATGATGATGATGATGATGATGATGGTGGTGGTGGAGGTGATGATGATGATGATGATGATGATGATGATGATGATGATGATGATGATGATGATGATGGTGGTGGTGGTGGTGGTGGTGGTGGTGGTGGTGGTGGTGGTGGTGGTGATGATGATGATGATGATGATGATGATGATGATGATGATGATGATGATGATGGTGGTGGTGGTGGTGATGGTGGTGGTGGTGGTGGGTGATGATGATGATGATGATGGTGGTGGTGGTGGTGGTGGTGGTGGTGGTGGTGGTGGTGGTGGTGATGATGATGATGATGATGATGATGATGATGATGATGATGATGATGATGGTGGTGGTGGTGATGGTGGTGGTGGTGGTGGAGGTGATGATGATGATGGTGGTGGTGGTGGTGGTGGTGGTGGTGGTGGTGGTGGTGGTGGTGGTGGTGATGATGATGATGATGATGATGATGATGATGATGATGATGATGATGATGATGATGGTGGTGGTGGTGATGGTGGTGGTGGTGGTGGAGGTGATGATGATGATGATGATGATGATGATGATGATGATGGTGGTGGTGGTGGTGGTGGTGGTGGTGGTGGTGGTGGTGGTGGTGGTGGTGGTGGTGGTGGTGGTGGTGGTGGTGGTGGTGGTGGTGATGATGATGATGATGATGATGATGATGATGATGATGATGATGATGATGATGATCGTTACTAATCAGCATCAATCACAATACCCATCATAATCAATACCCTACCACCACCATAATCCACGTCCCATATCATCATCATCAAAATCATGAATAATACGGAACCTTCAAAAATACAAAAAAAAAAAAAAAAGCACAGTTATCAAAAATTACCTTCCATCCATTGCAAATAATAACAATAATAATAATAATAATAATAATAATAATAATAATGATAGTAATAATAATAATAATAATAATAAACTTCCTCCACCTCACAAACTCATTAAAAACGCTATTAACTCGCTAATTTTGTGTCGTGGCACACTTGGTGACGTCATGACAGGGGAATATAATTAATTACATTTAAACGCACTCAACTTTCACTGCCTGGGTTATATTTAGAGTGCGAGTGGCTGAGAGAGGCAGATGGAAGTGGTGACATTCTCTTTCATTGCCTGATAGCACGCACACACTCACACGCACACAATTTAGTCCCTTTTAGATGGGAAATCACACACACACACACACACACACACACACACACACACACACACACACACACACACACACACACCACTACCGCCTGTCATGGGTCGAAAGGTCAGGCGTAACAATGATTCATGACGGAGACTAAAATAGCCATCCCAGCCTCTCTCTCTCTCTCTCTCTCTCTCTCTCTCTCTCTCTCTCTCTCTCTCTCTCTCTCACGTCCTGTCCTCCTCTTCCCATCTCATACGTCTTCTAATCCCTTCCCCTCCCTGCCTCCCTCTTCCATTGCCTCCCCCCTCCTCCTCCCCATCCCTCCTCCTTTCCCTCTCCCTCTATCAATATTACACCCAAACTCATCCTTCTCATCTTCCCTCCCTTTCTGGCTCTCTTTCCTCCCTTGCCTTCATCCCTCCCATCTCGCTACTTCCCTATTCCTCCTATCCCTCCTCCTCTCTCTGTACTTCCCCCTACCCATCGCTCCTTTCTCTTTCCCCTTCCTCTTCCCCGCCCTCATCACTTCCCATTTCCCCTCTCCTTCCTTCCCTCTCTCCCTCCCCTCTCACGGTCAGCTAATAACGCAGGATAGGTTTCGTGTTATTCAAATGAGTTCGAGTGAAATGGAGGAGAAAAAGCAACTCGCACTTCTCTGCTGTGTGTATTGGATGGTCGATGTTTTTCTTTGGCTTCTGTGTTGGGGTTTGATTTTACGTGTACCTGAGTTAGCGTTTACCTGTATGATACTGTTAATTACTTGCGGCGTGCCCTGTGTGTGTGTGTGTGTGTGTGTGTGTGTGTGTGTGTGTGTGTAACTTATATGATGCATGTAACCCCAAGGGCATTAGGAGGGTAAACAAATGGAGACAAATCCCCCGTCTTGGCCACCACCTCCCCAGAAAGGGCGACGGCCTCAGAGGCCTCTGGGTTAAGAGCCTGTGAGAGAGGTCATTACACCCTGCCTCCCTCACCCTCACCCTCATCCTCACTCTCACCCTCACCCTCATCCTCACCCTCACTCTCACCCTCACCCTCATCCTCACTCTCACCCTCACCCTCATCCTCACCCTCACTCTCACCCTCATCCTCACCCTTACTCTCACCTTTTATCTTACCCCTCCTCTTCACCCTCATCCCTACCCTCATTCTCATCCTCACCTTGACTCTCACCCTTCCTCCCCACCCTATCTCTCATCCCTCCTTCAAACCCTCACCTTCACCCCTCCTCCTCAACCTCTCTCTTACCCTTCCTCCTAATCCTCACCTTTCCCCTCTTCCTCACCCTTATTCTCACCCCTCCTCCTCACTCTCTCTCTCTCTCTAACCCCCCTTCCTAAACCTCACCCTCACTCTCACCCCTCAAACTCTAGGAACTCCACTCGCCAAGGAAGCTGTCTTGACCGAAGGGCTAAGACAGGAGTTCCATGTTTCACTGTCCTTCGTGTCAGCCATTGCATCGTCCCAAATTGAGTGAAGTTTTTGAAATGAGGGGGAAAAATGACCTACGTGCCTTTTCACTAAATCCTTTAACTTTTTAACTGGCAGGACATCTTTTATTATTATTATTATTATTATTATTATTATTATTATTATTATTATCATCATTACTGCTATCAGGGTTGGGGAGATTTTTTTAACCTGGACAGTGAGATAAATCCCTTAATTAACCCCTGCATGACAAGACTGCCCTTCGCTGAATAAAATCGTCTGAGGGTAGCAAGAATATAATGCAATGACACTTTCTGCCTGAACTCTTAAAAAAAATTGTCGTCGTCGTCGTAGTAGTAGTAGTAGTAATAATAAAAAACGGCGACTGTGAAAGCAGTCTAAAAATATACTCCCCCTCCCCAAGGCCTTCCCCCAATTAAAATATTCGGCAAAGTTTGTGGAAGGACAAAAGTTGGCCTCCCGATATAGAGCCGCATCGATCACTACACCTCACTCACTCACTCTCTCATTCACTCTCCCACACTCACTCACTCATGGGTCGTAGTGATGGGCAGGAACACCGGATATAATTGAACACCTGTGCACCTGTAGCAATTATACACGAGCAAAAACTACCTGCCCAGCGATTAATCACGACAAACGCCCCTGTACGGAGGTAGCAAATAAGATGACCTAAAAAAAAAAAAAAAAAAAAAAAAAAAAAGAGTCGGCACAGCACACCTACCCTTTGTGAAGCTGATATTGCAATTGAAGAAATGCGTAATGAGACACCAGTGATACAAAAACTACATTAATTGATAAATATTACATAGCACTGGCTTTAAATATAAACACTCATATTTAATAGGCAATATTTATCAGCACACTAAACACAGATCCAAATAATTAAGCACATTGAATGGAGTAATTAACACACATTAATACACTCATCATCAGTATCAGTAGCCCATTTAAACATCCATTCACATCAATGACACAAACCCCAGAAAAACATTAATAAAACATCAATAAGGATACGTCAACAAATCAACGTTCAAAAAAAACATGGGATATTAAACACCAAACAAAAACACGAACGCATCCTCACAAGTATACATCAATCACCATACACAGTTACCTTGAAGCGTAAACAAAAACATTTGCTATAAAAAACAACAACAAATAAAAAATTAAAAAATGGTGCGTACATTTATAAAACATGTAAATATAGAAATCCACGCCCATCATAAAAAGAAAATAAAAAACTGTAAAACGCAATTATCGAGAAAGATAACAAAAACTTCCATGAAAAACAGAGGAAGGGCAGAGTAACAAAAGACCTAAAAAAATGATATCACAGATTGGGGGGAGATGACAGCAAAATATCCTTTATAACACTGAAAGACAGCAAACAATAACTATAAAACAAAATCCAGTAACAAAAGAAAACGAAAAAAGACTGAAAATTAGGGTAAACTCAAACTAAAAATCACCCCATGAGCACACCTAAATATACCGGCAATGAAAAAATAAAATAACCCGAAAAAAAGCGCCTCTCACGCCCGCACGGACATCCCACGTACACAAACTTGGCTGCGCAATTCTGAGAGTGTACAGCGACCCATTATGAGACAATTAGAGGCTTGGATCCGTTTATTCAAAGGCTATTAAGGGGGTGAGATTGCCACTGCCCTTTTTAATTGCTCTGACACTGTGACCTGCAATGGTGGCGAGAGCGGTGGAGTAATTTTTTTTTCCTCTCACTCTCTCACTTTTTTCCGCTTTTCCTTTTTGTGGTGGTGAATGTGTGTGTCGCGAAAAAGAATGGAGTATGGATGAGGCTGGTGACGGGTAAAGGGATTAGGGGGTAGGGAGGATGGCGAAGAGAGGCTTGTAAACTAGTAAAGGGAAGGGCTGGTAGTCTAGTAAACGGAGGGACTGGCAGACTAGCAATGGGAGGGACTGGTAGACCAACAAAGGGAAGGACTGGTAGACTAGTAAAGGGAGGGGTTTGCAAAGGTACTGGTAAAATTATTAAAGGTAGAGGTTTGTAAAGGGAGGGACTGGTAAAGTAGTAAAGGAGGGGATTGTAAACGGAGGGACAAGCGAAACTATTAAAGAAAGGCGCTGGAAAATGGATATGATGGTGATGGAAGAGACTGGGATGTAAACGTCGATAAAACTGATTGACTGGTATAAAACTGGATGCAAAGGGCTGAGAAAACGACTGGCAAAGGGAAGGGGCTTGTAGGCTAAAAGGAAGGACTGTTAAGGGAGGAGGAAAGCTGGAAGAGAGAGAGAGAGGATGGTAAAGGGAAGGCATGGAAAAGGACAGCGCCGATAAAATGATCGAGAGAGATACTAGATGTGAGATAAACGGAATTATTAGTATGGATTAAAGGCGGTCAAAGGAGCGGGGTTAGTAAAGGGAGGCGCTGGTAAAGGGAGGGAAGGAGTGGTGAAGCCAGGGAGAGAGTAGTAAAGGACGGGAGGGGGTAGTAAATGAAGGAGTGGGTAGTAGAGGAGGGAAGGGGTAGTAAAAGAGGGAACAAACACAGGCAGGTAAAGGGAGGGAATGACAAAGGGAGACCGACTACTAAATGCGTGGAGCTGCTAAAGGGAGTAAATGATCAAAGCAATGATTGGGAAAAGCCGCGACTGGCAAAGGAAATAGCTGATAAGGGGAATAATTAGCAGAGAAAAAAAAAGAAAGAAAGAAAGAAAAATGTCAAAGCAGAGACTGACAGGTACTTTGATGGGGAAAATAACGTGTCAAAGAAAAAAATACAACACAGGTGGATATTAACCCCTCCCAAGCGAGGAGGTATTAACTGCTTGCCTGGTCAGACGATTTCCCTCAGCTCAGAGGAGATTAGTAGAAATGATGGGGTTTGACAAAGCCTTCATTAACCCCTTCCCTACTAGAGGACTGTCCTAGGTTTAACTAAATCGTCTGTAGGTAGGAAAAATCTAATATAAAAAAATCATCATCGGACTGAAGAGGCTTGCCATTTCTCTAAGATGAGTGAAATGAGAGAGAGAGAGAGAGAGAGAGAGAGAGAGGGTGGGGTGGGGGGGAATGTCATCGTAATGAATCGTTTAATTAGTAGTAGTTTCTGACCACCTCACCTGTAGATCAATTTGCAGTGACCTGGGGAAAAAGTGGTGATCAGTGGTGACAGGAGTGGTGATACAGAGACAGGTGGTGATATAGTGGTGAAAACACGTGACCAGGAGTGATGGAAGCCCGGTGGTGATGAATGACTTGTGGGAGCTTGTGAGTAGTGATGAGTGATGAATGAAGGTATATAAAAAGGTTTAATGGTGACGATGTATCATGCAATTTCTTCCCCAGTCATCACTACGACCACTCACATCACACCACATCACCTAGGACACCAGACCCATAAACTACACCAGCCCAAAATCACACCACACCAATACACCATCCCACATACCCTATACATGACACCGGCCCCTTCACCACACCACTCTCCCCTCCAACACCACACCATCTCACCACACACCACACATCACATGCACACACCACACCACCGGTACTCAACACCCAACCTCCCTCCCTCAACCTCCACACCATCCCCTCACCTTCCACACACCACATCAATCCCACACACACAACAACCACATCACCACACATCATATCACCATCTGATACCATCCCAACCCACCCCAAGCCTAAAACCCCACACCATCCCCCAAACCCCACACCATCCCACTTCCCCACCCCTCACACCCACTCCCCACACCCCAACATCCGGCAGCAACAACAACAGTGCACACAAACACCTTTATTGCATCTTCAGATCCCCGGCACGAAAAGGTCAGTCAGTGGATGACCTTTTTACCCCGCTACGTGTTCCTCCATATCACATCCTGCCTCTGATGCTGTGGATTTGTGGACACGTTTGGCAAATTTCGTCCCTTTTCCTGCTGCCTCACACTGCATCTTATAAGGTTTACGAAAAAAAAAATCCAAGCATTTCTCCCTACTCATTAACGACCTCTTTTATCACGACTCGACTTTTTTTTTCACGTACACTTTAACAGGATTGGAATTTTAATGTCTGGAATGCAAGGACGAATACTTAGCGAGTGTTATCTAAAGAATAAATAATCTTAGAGTTACTGTCATAAATGTTATCAAAAGATTCAATATTAACTTACGACCTAGGGCAACTTACTACTACTACTGAAATATTACTGCTACTATTTTATGACGGCGATAGAAGGTCATTTGTGAAAACCATCATCATCTCCATCATCGTCATTATCATCACTATCACCATCAATAACACCATCACAAAGGTAGTGTAAGTTGGAGTACACTTGAGGAAAACGAACATGACAGGTATGAAAGCACAGACAGTGAAATACAGTGGCGCTTAGGTCAATACGGCAGGACAAACAAAGGGACACAAACAAAGGACCCACTTCGAGATGGTCTGCCAGTAACGAGCGAGTGGAGGGTGAGAGACTGACTAGGAGAGCTTCAGACGAGGGTGGCTGAGATACGACAAGGTAAGCCGATTAACAGAACGAAGGATGAAGCAGTAGAGAATGGAATGGACAGTGGATTGGCGTGCAGGGGTGGGTTGTTACTGAGTAGGGATAGAATGCACTGGTCCTTTTGTCGGGGTCACTGTTAGGAGGATTAGGTGTCAGGAAACAGTTATAGTGACAAAAATGCTGAACCGTTTGATGTTCTTTTATTCACTATCATCGTCACCATCACTAGCAAATAAATTCATCATTACCATCACCATTAATGCCACTACCATCACCACCGTCACAATCCTCATAATAATCATCATCACCACCAGCAACAACACCAAAAGCACCATCACTACTAGTATAATCATCACAGTTCCCCTCTACCACCACCACCACCACCACCATCATTTCACCATTAACTTCCCCATAGCCCTTCCTCCCCTCCATGCACCAAGGGGAGGCAGTGACGTCATACTGTGGTTCCATTAGCACCCATTAACCCCCTCCTGCCTCAGTGGTGCTAATCGGGGTGTTACTGCACGGCTGGTTGTTATCTGGATACGCCTTCTTGGTAACAGTGGTCGTGGTGGTGACAGTGTGGTGAAAACAGTGGCGATAGTGAAGGAATGTGGTGATGGTGTGGTGATAAGGGGGTGGTGATGGTGTGGTATGACCGTGGTGATAGTGTATGGTGATAGTGAATGGGTGTGGTGATAGTGAATGGTGATAGTGAAGAGGGTGTGGTAAAAGTATGGTGACAGTGAAGAGGTGTGGTGATGGTGTGGTGATAGTGATGCAGGTGTGGTGATAGAGAAGTGGTGCGGTGATGGCGTGGTGACAGTGAGTGGTGATAGTGAAGGGGGTGTGGTGATAGTTAAGTGGTGTGGTGATGGTGTGGTGATAGTGAAGGGGGTGTGGTGATAGTGAAAGGGGTGTGATGATACCGCGTGGTGTTAGTGAGGGGGGTGTGGTGATATTTTGTTGTTAGTTTCCTATGCTTGACGATGTGTGTGTGTGTGTGTGTGTGTGTGTGTGTGTGTGTGTGTGTGTGTGTGTGTGTGTGTGTGTGTGTGTGTGTGTGTGTGTGTGTGTGTGTGTGTGTGTGTGTGTGTGTGTGTGTGTGTGTGTGTGTGTTATTGATATTCATGTTAAAATTATTACTGTTGATATTACCGATGTTAATGGTGGTGGTGGTGGTGGTGGTCACATACAAGATGGTAGCTACAGTACTTAGAGCAATCTATCAATCTATCTATCTATCTTCCTGCCTGTGTCAATCTACCTACAACAACGCAGGGTGCCAAGATTATGTGCGAAACCATAACTGTGAATACGGTGAAAAGGAAAAGAACACCAGTACTGTGACCTCTTCGTACACTCTCGGTACTACTGTGGACCCTGATACCGATCCCCTGCCTCACGATAAATGGTAGGACGGTGAACGATCTTTTCTGAAACTATGTACTGTTAGCCTCGAAACCCAACAAAATTTTCAGAGTACTGTGCAAGAGCTTCGTAATACTTCGGAGAGAGAGAGAGAGAGAGAGAGAGAGAGAGAGAGACTGCATACACCAGGCATAATGGAAAGTGTTACCTTGCGAGCACCACTAAGGAGAAAGAAAATAAGCAAGAGTTAAATGAAGCTGGGAGGATGTGTGTGTGTGTGTGTGTGTGTGTGTGTGTGTGTGTGTGTGTGTGTGTGTGTGTGTGTGTGTGAGAGAGAGAGAGAGAGAGAGTAAAAAACTAGAGAAAGAGGGGAAAGACAAAGAAACCAGTTGCCAAAGAAAATCCCTGAAATTGAAAACAACCATTCAGCTGGGAGTACAGAAGGGTCAGTATGCATCTCTCTTCTCCTCTCCTCTTTCTCCTCTTCTCTCCTCTTTCTCCTCTTCTCTCCTTTCATCTGCTCTCCTCTTCTCTCTTTTCCTCTCCCTCTCCCTTCTCCTTAACTCTCCTGACCCCCTTCTCTTCCCCAGTTCCCCTCTCCTCTCGTTCCGTCACTTCGTCTCCTTTTTTTCTTCTCTACTCCTACCAGCTCTTCAGTACATTCTCCCCGCTTACTCCCTCATCCCTTCCCTCTACCCTACTCCTGCGCTCCTCCACCTTTCCTCTGCTTCTCTTCCTCTCTCTTCCCTTCCCTCTCCCTTTCCTTGCCTTCCTCCTCTCCCCCCCCTCTGCTTCTGCTCCTCCCCTCTGCCTTGCTGCGGTGTCCTGCATGTGGTCCAGTGTGCGGCACCAATAAACCGTAAAGCAAGAACCATTCCACGTGGTTCAGGTGGCTTTACCCACACCTAAGTCTTAGTGGGGGAGAGGGGTGCTTAATTAAGGGGGGGTGGAGGGGAGGGCTGTGGGAAGGGGAGAGGAAATGATGGGTGAGGGGGAGTGAGGATTAGGGAGTTCAGAGACAGAGGGGGGAGAAGAAAGGGAGACGGAGGGGAAATGGAGGGAAAGAAAGAAGAGCAGAAAGGGAAGGAGGGGAGAGGGACGAAGGAGAGGGAGCATTAGGAAGAAGGAGGATAGTCAAGGAAGGACAGGAGGAGAAGAATGAAGAGGAAGACTGGTAAAAGATGGGGGACAGAAGGAGACAAGATGGGGAAAACGAAAGAGGAGGGAGAGAAAGGGGGAAAAAGAAGAAAAGGGAGGGAAGGACAGGTAGGATGAGGGGGAGGGAAAGTAGGAGGGGGAAAACTCAGGCACGAAATCTTGGCAGGGGAGGGAAACGCAGGGCAAAACACATTTTCTCACAAATTTAAGACATAACGCCCCAGCGGAATACAAATTACCACGATAGCTTACTCCGATATTATTTTTGCTCCCACTAAGCCGTTTTATTAAATTTTTGGACATCTTATACTTAAAAAAAAAAAAAGCTACAATTGATCTTATTCTATCACCAGACGATTTTATTCAATTTTGGAATATCTTATACTTAAAAAAAAAAAAAAAAAAAATCTTCCCATTTATTTTATTCTTGCTTCGGCCAGACGACCACATTTAGCTATGGAGGAAGTTCTGACACTCAGCAAATTACCTGTAGCAGACTTTTGGCAGAGAAGGGGTTAAATTTTTCACCTGCGCAGTTTCCGAGATGCGATGACGTCTTTTCTTAGTCTACCCCTTTAATTTCCAGGCGATTTTATCCAGCTTAGGCGAGACTTTCCAAACTGGAATTGTTAGATACAGTCTTCATTAACCTCTCCAACACGATGGGTCTTTCCTATTAAAAAAAAAAAAAAAGTGCAAGCAACAATGAAACACAAAAAAGGAGTCTTCGGGTGGAAAGAGTCGACGCAATCCAGGTACAAAGTTAAGCCAATGCCGCGACCCCCCCTTACCGCACTATGGCTTGTAAATTCAATTCCTCAATCACCCAGTTTGACACAACAGCGCCGCATAATGGAATAATGAAACAGACAGAGCACGGTAATTAATGGCTCAGTATGTAAATGAGTCCCCTTCCTGCAAGTCTCGGTCACTGCTCCCTCACCACACCCACATAAAGACCCCCTCCCCCACCTCCCTTATCAGCCCCCACAATTCTCCCCTCCAACTCCACACACATATGCACCAAACCAGTCCCCCTTCCCCCAAAACCCCATTCATCAAAATCTAACCCTCTCCCCAACAATGCCTCTCATAATCAAATCTTCTCCCCCACACCAAATTCACTCTTCCTAAACCACCAGTCATACCCCTTCCAGCCAACTACTTCCCAATTTACTGCACCACACTCCACCTTCCTCAATTACGCCCTTAGTTACATTAAGATAATCTTCCCTCCAAACCCCATACACAAAACAATACCCCCTCCAACAACCTAGTGATCTCACATCAACCTCCCCCTCCCGATAATCACCCCCCCATATCCCTGCAACAATCTATTCCTCTCACATCAACCCCCTCCTAATAATCACCCCCCTAACTCACCAGACCCTCCCACAACACAGTTCCCATCACAAATATAGCCCTTCCTCACCAATCCCCTCCCCCTTCGACTCTCCTCCACCAATACCCCCCTTCAACCTTCCCCCACCAATACTCCCCGTCAACCTTCCCCCACCAATACCCCCCTTCAACCCCTCTCCCTCCACAGGATCAGAGCAAACAGGACTATTGGATTGGCCTGAATGGGTCTGGGGAGTTGACATTAGGTTCGCGTCCCCAGGTGAGTGAGGGAGGGTGCTTTTAGCGGACATGAAATACTGTACGGACCGAAAAATTTCAGAGCTGGCCACGTTCTCTTTTCCGGGTTATATTAGGTTTGGGCTAGGTCACATGAGGGTCTAAGTTACGGTAGGCTGGGTTAGAGGAGGGTCAAGGCTGGCTATATTACGGTAGGTTAGGTTAGATTGGGATAGATTTGGTTAGGTTAGATTGGGTTAGGTATGGTAAGGTAAGGTATGGTAAGGTAAGGTAAGGTAAGGTAAGGTAAGGTCAGGTCAGGCTGGATCAGGTTAGATCAAGTTAATAATCACAATCATCCTGGAAAAAGAAAAACTATAATCGAGCAGGACACTACCTTTTCCAGGAGGGTCAAGGTTGAGCTAGGATTAATCAGGTTAGGGTTAAGAGTGCGCGATCATCCTGGGAAGAGAAAAGTTAACGCACGGTGGTGATACGGCTTGCAGTCTGGAAATACGCACTGCCATTTTTTTTCATCTCGCTTTGGACACCGCGATATTGCACTGCTGTTGCATCCGGTGTTTCCTGGTTCGTGTTTACTCTGCACACTTTTTAAACTATTTACGAATGCTGTAGTTATTTTGATTTTCTGATGTTTATGTTTATTTTGGAGACTCTATAAATTCTGAATGGCAAGTTTTTTTATACTTTGTTCTTGTATGCATTCCGACGAACTTGTTATCATTTCCAACTAAAGATTTTTTCGAGATTTTGTGTTTGCGTTCATTACAAAACTCTTAAAAATGCTGACTACTAGGCCCGTTGATTTTATGATATGTAGTTACTTTATTTATTCGAAGCTTTTTTAATCTGCACTTCAATTTAGATGTGATTTTGACTGGGATACTTTTTCTAGATTCTTTGCAACATTACTTACTGTAAATTATTGCTGTTCAGTTATTAGTTTTTATTTTTGGTGCCTCTGTTCATTGCAATATATCATTATCTGGGCTGCTGATCGATTTTAATTTTAACGATTTGTTATTATCTGTTTAAATACTTTTGATATTGGACTGCAGTACATATTGTTACTTATGCACAAGCTTCGCATACTCCTAAAGTACTTTGTAATTCTGACTACTGCACATCACCACCACAACCACCACCACCACCACCATCATCATCATCATCGTCAACATCATCACTCTACTTCCTTCTGAAAAATGAAGGGGGGAATAATGCGTTGATAATCGATGAAATTTTGTTACAGTGTTGTTTCTGCTTGGTGTTGATCAAATGACCTCTGATGACAAATTTCAACTGATTCAGACCTTTAATGACCTTACTAAACAAGATAGCACGATTCCCAACTTATTCTAGTCTATTCGCTCTCTGTTACATTGTTTTTGTTTATTCTTGGAGGGAACAATATTGCGGGCTTCTGGCCTTTAGTTCCTTCTTCCTTGCATTAAAAAAGAAAAACTCGGCCACAGAACCCTACCCAAACCTAAAATATCCCATCCAAAACACATTATAATTCCTAACCTCTCCTTGTCCTATCCAAACCCACGATAACCTCACCAACCAACACTCAATATTCCTAGCCTATCCAACCCCTCCAAACCTAAATCCTCACCTGCCTCAGTCACGGAGCCAACCTAACCTCATTTATTCATAGATCAAACTTCATCACCTATTCCCACCTACCCAACCCAAAACTAACCCCACAAAGACACTAACAATTCTTCTCCTTCTTAAATTCATATAAACTTACAACAACCCACCCCACATCACCCTAGCCTAACCAAAATGACTCTGACCTATACACACAAGAATTTGACCTATTCCACCCACCTTAGCAACCAATAACCTACCCAGCCTCATCTAGAAGACACGAATCTAACCTATACTACCCAGTTCTAGAAATATCACAGTTTCTAACCTTTTCTAGCCCAGGATAATAACATCACTAATCACAAACACGAACCCTTAACCTATCTTAACCTGACCTACCCTGGCGATATCACAACCCTTTACGTATTCCACCCTATTCAAACCTACACCTAACGTCACCCGCCAAAGGAATAGAATCCTAACTTACCCAAACCTACCCCAATTTACCTCAGCCACAGAACCCTAACCTAGCCCAAGTCAGACCTAATTCCAGGACCAATACGCAACGGCAGACCCCAACCTAGCCCAAGTCCTGACAAATCGCTCTGCCATACATTTTCTCCAAACTAAGTAAACAGAACATGGGAGAGAGGAGGACACACACAGACACACAGACACACACACACACACACACACACACACACACACACACACACACACAATCTCACTGTTATCATCATTGCCAGGCATCATTACCATATCTTCCTACGCTCTCTCTCTCTCTCTCTCTCTCTCTCTCTCTCAAATCATCATCATCACAATCACCAGGCACCACTACCATATCTTCTTCCGCTCTCTCTCTCTCTCGGCCACTGACCCCTCCTGCCAGACGCGCTAACAAGACAACCCACCGCCCCCCACTGGTCCCTCTTGGGCCCCTCACCCCTCCACACATATGGTATTCTCACACAATTACAGTAATAGAAAAATGCGCCTACACTCCCTCACTATTTCTTATGTATGAATACCGGTAGTAGTAGTAGTAGTAGTAGTAGTAGTGATGTTAAATAATAATAATAATAATAATAATAATAATAATAATAATAATAATGTGCTAATATTAATATTAATAATAATAATAATAATAATGTGCTAATAATAATAATAATAATAATAATAATAATAATGTGCTAATAATAATAATAATAATGTGCTAATAATAATAATAATAATAATAATAATAATAATAATAATAAAAGTAATAATAACAATAATAATAAAAATAATAATAAATATAGGTGAGGTTAATGTCTCATAATCATCAATATCATAATCGTCATCATTATCATCATCACCACCACCATCATCATCACAGGCAGCATAATTTCCTGACCATTAATGAACAGAAAGAGCATGACCTAAAAAAAAAAAAACATTAAGAAAAAGATAAAACTAAGTGCAAAAAAATAATGGGAAATAATGGGAGACCTTTACCATTTTTCTTTTTTATTTTTCAAGGGGGAGGAAGATTGCTTATGCAGATCCACTTACAGAAACTCCCATGCAAATAGAGAGAGAGAGAGAGAGAGAGAGAGAGAGAGACGCCAATTTTGTGATGGAGTTAAGTCGAGAAAAAATTAGGAGTTGCATCTCTCATTTTATCAACACTCACAAACACAACAGGATAGAAAAAAAGATGAAGAATATACGTATAAATAGTATGGACTTTAAACTGAAGGGTATATGTAAAGCGAGACGAATATATATGAGTTATATGTCTATGTTCCTCTTCTCTTCTCCCAGGATTACAAATACAACGAAGAAAGTTAAAAGAGATTCCAAGACAAACATCTAAATTAACATCCTCATCATCAATCTATGCCTTTTTCCCACCTCTAAACGCAAGCCCAAATTTCAACTGGAAGAAATGAATGTGTGAATTATATCTTTCTCTTTTCCCCCATATTCACAAACACATCGAGGAACGACAGGGAAAAAAATCATGGCTCCGGGACATACATCTAACTAACAGGCTCTAAATTTCCCGGGTTTTACTGTAACTGCGAGAGATTCATCACGTATTTTTAGCCCTGGCCTCCTCTCAGCCTGCCCAGGGTCCCTACGCCCACAGTCGCTCCTACAACTACATCCTACACAACCACACACACACACACCTATAAACTTTGTGTAGGCTGAGGGTAAAGGTGTGTGTGTGTGTGTGTGTGTGTGTGTGTGTGTGTGTGTGTGTGTGTGTGTGTGTGTGTGTGTGTGTGTGTGTGTGTGTGTTAAGGCAGATATAAACGGATTTGGGTGGGACTGAGAACTAAAACATGGGGACATTTTGAGAGGCGCATTCTCATTTTCCATTCCCTTCCACTCACACCCTTTTATAAGCACTGCGTCTGGCGATAGATGGACAGATAGACAGACAGATAGGGATAGATAGATAGATAAACAGATAGACAGATAGATAGATAGAGAGATAGATAGATAGACAGATAGATAGATAGATAGATAGACAGACAGACAGACAGATAGACAGCCTGATAGCAAGATGGGGTTCCTATGAGTTCCAAGCACAGGCCGATTTAGGTGGCCTTTTCAGCGATAACAAGTAAATTATTGAGACAGGGAGGTGTATTACATTCAGATTCCTCTTCCCCTACACCTACACTCTTATAAATCCGTGTTCCAAATTGGCTTAAGTAGGGCAGAATGTGTGTGGGATTTGGAACGATAATAGAGAACACTTGAGTAGTGTCCTGCATCCTTACTCCTTTTTTCTCTTTTTTTTGACACTCTTGTATAAGCGTTTTGTAGTCAGAGAGCAAAAAGGGGGTTTCTGCGTGTCCTATGCATGGGCGGATCTGGACTGGATTTAATGCGACAACGGGAACTATTTCTGGGAAAAGATGGTGCAATCCCATCCTCCCTCTCCTCCTCTATACTTCTTCCACCTTCCCTGGTCTTCTCTTCCCCCTTCCTCTTCTCCTAGGCTTCTCCTTAATTACTCCCCAACGTTTCCTCATTTTTCCCCCACAGTTCTTTCTCTTTCCCTGCACTTCCCCTTCCCCTATGCCCTTGTAAACATCTGTAGTTTGGGAGCAAAAAAAGTTTCTGAATGTTCTGGTATGGAAGTAATTGAGTGGAATTTGCAGCGATTAACGAGGAGTAGGCTAAGCTATTTTGAGAGAGGGTCGTGCATTCCCCTTCCCCTTCATCCACCCTTCACCCTCGTCAACACTGTGTAGTCTGAGGGCAAAATGGAGTTACTGAACTGAGTATGGGAGGCTTTGGGTGGAATCTGAAGCAGTAACAGCGGCACATTTTGGAAGATGCTGGTGTATTTCCATTCTCCTTCTCCTTCCCGTACACTTTTGAAGGGAAAGTGGTTTTCTTGTGTGTTCTACGTACAAGTGGGTCCGGGTAATATTTGATGCTATAACATGTACCGTTTCGAGTAAGGGTAGTACAGTCCCATCCTCGTTCTCCTTCACCCTCACATCCTGTAAACAAATGCAGTCTCAGAGCAAATGGGGGATTCTGAGCGTATGGGAGAATTTGGGTTGGATTTAGAGATAACAGGGGCCGTTTTGAGAGAGTGGTGTATTCAGAGTCTCATCCTCCTTCCACTCACACCCTCGTAGCCTCAGAGCGAAATGGGGTCACTGAGCTTCAGATTATGAGAGGATTTAGGATTTGAAGTAATAACGGAGGATATGTTGAAAGAGGACAGTGCATTTCCTTTTCCACTCTTCTTCCCCAACACCCTTGCAAAATGATTGTGTGCTGAGAACAAAAAGGGGATCTTAAGTATTATAAGTACAGGAGGGTCTGGGTGGGATTTGGAGCGGTAATGGAGAGTACTTTGGAGAAGGGAGGTACATTTCCATTTATATTTTCCTTCGACCCACACCCCTCCACAAACAGACGTAGTGTGAGAGGGGAAAAAAAGAGGGTTTCAAAGTTTCCTAAGTACGAGAGGCAGTACGAGAGGCTTTAGGTAGGCGTCAGGGCGATAACAGGGAAACATTTCGTACATTCTCATTCCTATTCTCATTGACTTTTTCCTTCCCTGACACATCTATAAATCCAAGTAGCCTGTTAGCAAAAATGTGTGTCTGAATATCCTCAACTTCTCGAACTCACTGTACTCGATCTCGCCATGTTACACACTCCCAAACACACCTAATCCACCACACTCTGCCTCTCGAACCCATCCCAATCACACCCCCTGCGTCATCCACTCCTCACCTCACCAACTCCGCCACACTGTGCTTCTTAGATGGCTCAAAAGCATATCCCCCAGGCCACACAAAGTTCTGAATAAACTCTCACTCTCTCTCTCTCTCTCTCACACACACACACACACACACACACACACACACACACACACACACACACACACACACACAGCACACAGTTAAGCACACCCGACTCTCACTTTTCATTCAACCACACCCACACACAGCTATACCATGCCCAACACCTCATCCACAAACACATACCCACACCCTCCTTTATCCCAACACACACACACACACACACACACACACACACACACACACACACCTCTTCACCCCCACCCGACCACACCCATCACAGCACACCCATCCGAGTAGGCACATCCCACACCCTAATCGCAACCACGTCCCCACATCCAGCCTCTCTTACCCCACCCAGAACACAAACTACACTCCCATTCAATCGACTTTCATTCCTCATTCACCCATAACCCTCCCCCTCTCCTCCCAAATCATTCCAGGACACCCTCCTCTCATTCCTCATCCAACCATACCCACCTCAAACACCCACCTCAAGAACACACCTTCAAACCTCACTCACAAACTCGCAGACACACCCAAACTCAAACTCTCTATGCCAATAGACCCACTTCTCAGCCCTCATCCAGCCTCACCCACCCCAAACCCCACCCACACAAACACACCCACTCCTAAACCTCACCCACACAAACACACCCAGCCTCTCCTTCTCCACCCGACCACGCCCACCACTCATACCTCCCTCCCTTGCTCTTTTGTGACGTCATGCTCCCCCCCCTTCCCCCTCTAGGCCCGGCTATGACGTCACCGACCCCCCTTACCCCCCTTAATTCTCCTCTCACCCCCCTCCCCCTCCCCCGCCCCACCCACCAGTACCATCACTTTATTCCTCCCTCGCCCGCCCCCTCCTCCACCCACATACACCCCCGCCAGGGTCACTGAGATCGTGTTGCTTAAAGTGGGTGTGGTGAGGGTGTGGGTAAGGGTGTGGTGAGAGTGTGTTTCTGATGTGGTGATGTGCGTGTGGTGATGGTGTGGTGTCGTCAGGGTGTGGGTGTGTGGTGACGGTGTGGGTGTGGTGACGGTGTGGGTGTGGTGATGGTGTGGATGTGGTGAAGGTTTGGGTGTGGTGAAAGTGTGGGTGTGATGAGGAGGAAGGTGTGGTGAAGATATGGCAAAGGTATGGGTGTGGTGGTGTGGGTATGGACAGTGTGTGGATGAGATGACGGCAGGAGTGATGATGATGATGATGATGATGATGATGATGACGATCGTAACACCTCACTGGCCGTTCCAATTTCGTCACGGGCTGGAGTGGACAATTCGTCAGTATAATTTTAATGAGCTAATTAAACCAGTCATTATTTCGGTATAAAAGTTAATTAGTCAGAAAAATGCCACTTACATTTCGCGACAAATATTGGACGAACATATTTTGGGTGCCTATAAACTTGGAAGATGACGTAGTTCTTTTTTCTTCTTATTTTTCGAAATTATATGGATCTTAATTTCTTCCTCTTTTTCTTTTTCTTCTTCTCTCTTCATCTTCTCCTTCTCCTTCTTTTTCTTTACTTTCACCTTCTTCATCAGTATCTTCTTCTCCAGCATTTTCTTCTTCTTTTCTTCATCTTCTTTATCTTCTTCCTCGTCTCCATCATCTTCTTCTTTTCTTCATCTTCTTTATCTTCTTCGTCTCCATCATCTTCTTCTTCGTCTCCTCCAACCCCTTCTACTTTTGCTCCTTCTCCACCTCCATCTCCAGCATTATCTTCTATCTATCTATTGCCAGACGCCTCAATCCCGTTTGGGGTGGCCACAAACAAATCGCCTCCAAGTCGCCCTGTCCCCCGCCATTTCACTCCCCTGCTCCCAACTCACACCCCCCTCTCTCATATACCTCTCCACCCCATCCCTCCATCTCATCCTCGGCCTCCCCCTCCCTCTTTCATTATCTTCTACTTCTATATTACTTGGAATCCTAAAATCTTAGCTGTCTTTTTCCTGCTTCTTCCTTTTTTTTCCTTATTACGCTATTTTCTCACCTTCTTCATTTCCTCTTCTTTCTTCTTATTAATATTCTACTTCTCCCACCATTTCATCATCATCATCATCATCATCTACTTTGTTTTTTTACGGTCCCCAGTTACACTATATCCCTGTTAGGCTCCAACTGATGTCTTCACCTCGTCTACCAATTATTAACTATGACACTACCATTCATTCCACTCTCAGCATCATCATCATCATCATCATTATCCGGACCTCCTTTCCCACTCTAAGGCAGGGTGAGGAGTAGCAATGTCCAGACAGCCCAAATATGCCCAGTCCAACGGGCCACGCTTCCATTCACTCATCATTCAAGTCCCCGGAATCCTGGCTCTATCAGATACGCCAAAAACATTCACCACGTTCTTCTTTTTTTTCGAAACGTATCCGATAGAGTCAATCCGGACGCTGCCACGTTAAAAAGGGGTGCCAAATCCCTAATCATGCACTTCTCCTCACAACATTCATCCAGCCAGCTCGATCTCTTGTCAGTTCCCTAGCCTCACCGACTTCCAAACCTCTCTTCCTTATACACTGATCCACCATATCTCTCCACCTTCTCCTTGGCCTACCTCGCCTCCTCCCTCCTACAAATTCGCTCAGATATACCTTTTCACCACTCTATTGTTATCCATTCTCTCCACATGATCATATCATCTCAGTACACTCTCTTAGATTCTGGTGTCCACCGACTTCTTCACTCCACATCTTTCACGAATCACATTATTTCGTATCCTATCCACCCTCTGTACTCCATATACGTTCCTCAGCAGTCCCACCTCCACTGCTCTTACTCTTGACCTTTCATTTTCATGCCACTCCATAGTCTCACAGCCATATGTTAATGCTGGCACTAACACCCCTTCATGTAAGCAGCTGCAACACTCAAGCCTCTGTTTCTTATCAAGGCCTTCATTGCACCAGCTACTTTTCTTCCTTGTGTCACTCTACTTTCCACTTCTTTTGCACAGTTTCCTCTCTTTATCACTGTACCCAGGTACTTGAACTCTCTCACCAATTCCAGTCTCTCTACATTCACTGTAACATCGCACTACTCTCACTCTCCATATATTCATTCCACTCTTACAATAACATAAAAACTACCATTCATTCCACTCTCACGCTCCACATATTCATTCCACAATTTTGGTAACACATTTACCAGTCATTACTTTCATTCCTTGTACATTCATTCCATTCTCACTCCCAACATATTTACTCCACTCTCACTCCCCACAAGGTCATTCCACTCGCCCTCCCCACCCATTCATTCCACTCTCACTCCCCACCCATTCATTCCACTCTCACTCCCCTACAGCAGGAATGAGCATTTTTTTTGGGGGGGGGTTTAATTTCAGGTTTCATTTCAGCATCGGCATTTTTTTTTTTTTTTTATCATTCACATCGGTTTCATTCGAGGGGACCCGGAAACGCCCGTCCAATAACAAACATGATAGTTGGTGTATTGAGAGAGAGAGAGAGAGAGAGAGAGAGAGAGAGAGAGACTGTGTGTGTGTGTGTGTGTGTGTGTGTGTGTGTGTGTGTGCAGGAACGCTGAGTAATGAAGATCGTTTTGAGCAGAATGATATGAGCTTTATACAGAAACTTAATATACTCCAATTCCTGGAAGCACTTAGCCCGCACACATGTGGACATTCACACACACCCACACACATAACCACACATAAAGGCTCTATTACACACACACACACACACACACACACACACACACACACACACACACACACACACACACACACACACACACACACACACACGCAATTATTTCTACGTTCCTAACAACAATTTCTTAAAATAAAAACTCCATCCATCACCTTTACCTTTACCTCAACACCAATTATTTTTACCCCAACATACACGCCTTTTTACATTTCGAACCCAACAATCATGATGTTCCCTTCATTTTGTGTTATATATGTAGGCAGGTAGGTAGGTATGTAGGTAAGTAGGTAAGTAGGTATTGTAGTGGCCGACTTCTACACACCTGACAACTTTATGGTACATGTTCAAGCTGTGTTCACTATGTCCTGAAGATGAACTGATTCGCAGGATCAAGGAACACACCTGTCTGTCTCTAGAGAAGTGACCCATCCCTACTTAAGGCTCCACGCACTTTAACAGCTGTGGAAGGCTTCTGGGGTGGAGGGTGAGGAGTGCAAATGGAGTAGGATGGAGAGTGTGTTCCGTGTATATCAGGAGGGAAAACGATTGGAGCAAATGTTGGGAATTACTACAGCACCGGGTTGAATGTCCAAGATAGGGCAGGAACGAACCTAAATTGAACCCAGGTCAGGAATACTGGCAGATCTCGTGCTGCCGACCCTACCACCAGAGGCTTCTCCCCTCATAGTCATGCATTTCTACACTTTCCCCCAACACTCAGGCAATTTTTCCTTGACACTCTAAAAGTTTTTCCCCACAATATCTGACAAGTTTTTCTTCCCGGACCAACTCGATTTTTCCCAACGCTCATGCACTTCTCCCCAACAACAACACATTTCCCCCCAATACCCACACCTCTCTCCCCAATACCCACCCATTTCTCCCCAAACCCACCCAGTTCTCCCCAAACACCCAACATTTTCCCCAACATCCACATATTTCTCCCTAACAACTACCCATGTCTACCTGGCGCTCATTCATTTCTCCCCCGTACCCACACATACCTCCCCAAACGTCCACACATTTCTCCCCCCAAACCTTCCCATTTCTCCCATCCACCCATGCATTCTCTCCTCCACATCCATCACCACCTCCTTCGCTGCCTCCATCTGTGCCATCATTCAATACATTATATATTCCTCCTCCTGCATACACTCTGTACTTCCCTTTCCCCTTTGCTTGCCCGTTACCTTGCCCCATTCCATCTCCTTGCACCCTCATTCACTCTATTTCCCTCTCTCATTTTCTCTCCCTCACTTTCTCCCTTTCTCTCACTTTCATTCGCTTTTGCGCTCACTTCTCTTACTCATTTTCTCCTTCTCACTCTCTTTCTCCCTTTCTCTCACTTTTTTCTCCCTCTCACTTTCCTTCACCTGTTCGCTCACTTCTCTTACTCATTTTCTCCTCTCTCTCTCTCTCTCTCTCTCTCTCTCTCTCTCTCTCTCACACACACACACACACACACACACACACACCAAGGAAGGATTTTTCATGGTCTCTTGGCAGTATAAATTTAATGGAACAATATATCATCATAATTAGGGGGTTACGAGGGTTGCTTCCATCCCCTTCGCCGAGAGAGGCTTCACTTCACCTGAATAAAATCGTATGGCGGTAGAAGGAGAGGAAGAAAAGGTCATTGTACAGAAGGCGTTAAGGTGTAGTATGCACTAAGTGATTCTCTCTCTCTCTCTCTCTCTCTCTCTCTCTCTCTCTCTCTCTCCCTGGGGATGTGATGGATGGATATATTTAGCATCGAATCCTTTGCTAAGCGGCTTGGGGCGAAGACGTTCCGAGTCTCCTGTTTGTCTGCCTGTCTATCTCCTGTCCTGCTGTCTATCTCTCTCCCCCTGTCTGGCTATTTATCTATCTGTCCATCTGCCTGACTCTCTATCTATCTATGTCCATCTGCTTGGCTATCTATCTATCTATCTATCCCTTTCTCCATCTGTCTGACTATCTAGATGATCCATTATGACATGTGGAGGTAAGATCTGTCTCTCCCACCCAACACGTCTATCTATCAAGCTATCTATCCCTTTTGGTCCATCTGTCTGGCTGTCTATCCATCTCTTTGGTCTATGCGTCAGGCTGTCTATCTATTTATGTCTATCTCTTTGTCCATATGTCTGGCAGTCTGTCTATCTACCTCTTTTGTCCATCTATTTGGCTGTCTGCCTGTCTATCTCTTTTTCCACATACCTGGCTGTCTTTCGCGAAGGGAAGACAAAAACCAGAATCACAACTACTGAAACACATGAATGAAAGAAAAAAAAATTATCTCGCTGTTGACTGAATTAATTAAAGTCGAAGGTTGTCCAGCTATTTCCTAACCACAAATTTTTTCAGTTTTTTTATTTATTTATTTTTTTTTTTTAGATCTGCCTACATCTTCGCGTACTCACTTTTTAGCTGAGAATTAAGGAAAGTTCAGTTTATTTCGGCTACCGTCAGACGATTTTACTACGCTGACGAGAAACATAACAGCCCCAGGAATGTGAGGATTACTACCACTGACGCTTTGATGAAGAATAAGGGGTTTCGTGTTTTATTCCACCTTACGACGGACGATTTTATTCAGCTCAAAGAAACTCAAGGTGACCAAAGGGGTTAATTACTTCACTCTCAGTACCTCCTTCTAGAAAAGAGGTAACCGGAGTGAAGATGTTAATTCGGTCAACTCTGCGCACCTGAGGGGAACAAGGCTTAAAATTCTTCCCTATATTTCTCCTCACTCTCTTCCTCGCCTGTGAGGGGAGCAAGACAGTAGGCTATTGTTCCTCCTTTGCTTTCCCCTCACTCTGTTCTTCCCATGTGAGGGGAATGAGACTGACGCTCTTCCTTAAATTTCCCCTCACCCAGTTCTTCGCATCTGAGGGGAACGAGACTCATTTTATCCTTTATATTTCCCCTCATTCATTTCTTCGCATCAGAAGGGAATGAAGCTCTAATATTCTTCTCTAGATTCCCCTCACTCTGTACTTCGGCTATGAGGGGGACGAGGCCCTAAAATTCTTCCCCAGATTTTCCCCTCACTCAACTCATCGCATGTGATGGGGACGACTCCCTGATATTCGTCCCTAGATTTCCCCTCACCCAAATCTTCGCATCTTAGGGGTAGGAGGCTCTATGCTCATCTACATTTCCCCTCACTCTTTTCCAACAGAGGGGAGAGGGTAGGGGGACGTGTGGCCAAATCCCCTGATCAGATAAAGTTGTTCAAGTAGATTACGTGTGGTTGGTCCGAAGAATCCATTAGGCAGGGAGGCGATGGGAAGGTGGAAGAGATTTTTTTTTTTTTTTAATTCTCGAGAATAACCATGGATTCTGTGGTGATTCTCCTTCAGCACAGGGTGGTGGAGGTGATTCTTTTAGTCCCTTGAGAACGATGACGCTTAATTCAGTTTTTGCTACCACCAGTGAAGATGCATAAAGCCTTCAATTAACTGCTTCACTACTACCAACAGGGCAGATAAATACAGTTTTCATTGCCAAAAGGGCAGATAAATACGGTCTTCATTGCCAAAAGGGCAGATAAATACGGTCTTCATTACCTCTTTCACTACAAGAGGTCTTTCCCTTCACTGTACTGTTATCTTCCGCAAGTACGTACATAAAACACGAGACTGCATCGTACAGGAAGGGTTAACTCACAAGATATGGGGGCGAGACTCTAGCTGTGTCGTTACCCCAGGCTTATCTGACGCGTGAACCCGGTGAACGGCAGGTTTAAGTCTGCCCAGCTTTTGAACTACACCATCATCCTTCCGGGAGATATGGAAGTAGCTGAGGGCCGTTTGTATAACCAGGCAGTGTAGCAGCCTGGGTATATCGGTGCCACCACGTGAAGGCGTCCCTCTCAGTACCACGAGTCTGTGTAGAAGCACCTTACACCTAGGGCATACACATACACCTAGGGCAATGTTACGGTGCTGGTCATTATAATATATAAACTGGATTTACTTTGATTTACTGGCTCACATCAGCTGTCACATTCACAATAAGCCTACCAGAATCTTGAAGTATTGTCTACAGGACAGGAATAGCGTCAGTAAATTAATTCTGGGGAAAGAATTATTTGCTCTCCGCTCAGTAATCAGGCAAGAATAAATTAAGTGTATCAGAAGTGACTTATTGTTTGAAATATTTTGCGTATACACAAAATATCTCATTACTTACAAATTATATTGACCAAGTTTATTTAATACAACGTTGGGGCAGGGAAAAAAAAAAAGGAAGCATTTCCACCAACTACAAAATTGTCAGTGTTATTAGCTTGTGTTCTAAGATAAGGCATTTGTCAGTGATATCCTGTTAGTTGAAAAAGAAATACATTTTTCAGCATTATTATCCTGCAGGTTTTAAGAACACGAAATTTCACAATGTTAACCTATTACATTTAAGAGACAGACATTTCTAAAACACAGTACGGGAAAAACGTGGGTGGCGCTAACGTGGGTTTCTAGTGAGACGGTACGCAACTAAAATACATTCTTTCATTCATTCATTCATCATCTAATCCTGCGTTGTCCCATGAGGAGCATGGAAGCCCGGGGCTAGGAAAGTTGGTCCTGACATTTAAGATGAGAGTGACCAGCCTCACTCATCCCTGAGTGATATTGCGTGAGCAATAAACCCCAACCATCCCTTGGATATAAACCTGCCCAGGCTCAATCCGACTGGAGCGCCTTAATTACCCACTAAACCACCAGGCGCCAATATCTGGTTATAATGGTTACCGCCCAGCACAGTCTTGATGTACAAGCAACCATTTGGCTTGTCACTCAATGTAGAGTCACCCGTAGACACAAGGAAGAAGAAGAAGGAATGAAGGAAAGACAGATGAAGAAGGAAGGAAAGACAGAAGAGGAAGGAAGGAAAGAAATACAGAAGAGGAAGGAAGGAAAGACAGAAGAGGAGGGAAGGAAAGAAGGAAGGAAGAGAGGAAAAGGCAGCCACCCGAGAGCAGCACTACATCGAGCGAGTGGATGGTGAGCGTCCCCTCCTACCACGAACTAAAATACACTTCAAGGAATTTTCTCCCAGACCAAATACAAAGCAAAATTAAGTAAAACTGACTGAACCCCCAAGACTTTTACTGTATCTATGAAAAGTTAAGAGATGTAGAGCTCACCCATCGACCTCCCTCCTCCTCCCAGAACCCCAAACTGGCCGCGTTGTGTATGGTCCTCGGAAGCTACGGGATCTCCAATAACAACACATTTTGCACTCGCACTTTTTCCTGTTACCTGGAGTTTTGCCGCTGACTCACCTGGTCGCGCACCAAACAGTATGGAGGGAAAACATGAGAGGCGTCGTGATAGCGTTAACATTTTTCCTTTCCCCCCCTCCCCTCTCTTTCTTTTTTTTTTTTTTTTTAACGAGCCCTTTTCTGAAATTTAGCAAAGCAGATTATCATTAAAGTAAAAAGGGCTTTCACGGGTCTAATCCACTCGAGGCGGTGATGACGGTGAGGGAGGGTGAATGAGGGGGTGGTGGGAGAAAATGATGATGGGGGAGGGTGAATAAGGGGGTCGTGGGGGAAGGTGAAGGAGGGGTATAAGGAAGGGTGAGGGTGGGAGTATAAAGAAGGGTGAGGGTGGGGGTATAAAGAAGGGTGAGGGTGGGGGTAGTTGGGGAGGGTGAAGGTGGGGGTAGTGGGGGAGGATGCAGGTGGGGGTGGCTGGAGAGAGTGAATGTGATGGTGGTGAGGATGAATGTGGTGGTAGTGAGGGTGAATGAAGGGGTGCTGAGAAAGGGTGAAGATGGAAGTGGTAAGACAGAGTGAAGGTGGAAGTGGTAAGAGAGAGTGAAGGATGGATTATGAGTACAAATAACATAACTAAGTCTACCTCTAGCCTCTCTAGTCAGAAAAGACTCCTCCAAGCAAAACACGAAGAAAATACAGAGGCGCCCTCACGTTAAAGCTCTTAATTCGAATGTACGGATTTGTTTGTGGAAAAAAAAAAAGAGAGAGAGAGAGACAGAAAAAAAAAGGCAGACGGCTCTTGTTCCTCTTGTATTTTTTTTAACAGTACCTGGTTGAGGAAAACTAAGAATGACCTATTGTTATTCATGAGGGGTATTTTATTTACTTATTTATTTCTGTAAACGACAAAACAAAAAGAATAAATTATGGCTATTGTTACTGTTGTTTTTTCTTATTGTTGTTGGTTGGAGGAAGCTATGAATGGTCTTTTGTTATCGGTCTAGGCCATTTTCTTCGTAAACAGATTCAGGGACCTAAGGTAGAGGAGGTAAACACACAAGAGGAGGAAGGGGGAATGGTTCTAGTTGAGAGAGAGAGAGACAGAGAGAGAGAAAGAGAAACACACCAAAGCAAGAATGAGAGCAGGAAGGGGTGAATTAACGAACAGCACTAACCACAAGGGGAAAGAGGGAAAGCAGTGGACAAAGACCCCAAAAACTGATAGCATGGAAAAAGGGAAAACCAATGAGAGGAAAACAAGGAAGACGACGATGAAGAGGAATTACATAGAGACAAGGGAGATCCGAATGAATATGCAAAGACGAGGAGGGGAGAGGAAAAGAAGAAGAAAAGAGGAAATTGTGAAGGGATGGAAGAAGAGGATAGGGTGGAAAGGAGAAAGAGAAGAAGACAATGGCGAGAGGAATAACCATGAATATTGAGAAGGAATATATGAATGGAAAATAAATGAATGTGTGTGTGTGTGGAGAGAGAGAGGGAGAGAGAGAGAGAGAGAGAGCATAAGTTCAAACATTTAACAGGAAAGTTCAATTAGTCTTTCCGTAATCCAACAGAAGGAAAAACAGACAGACGGACAGACAGACAGACAGACAGACGGAAAAGACATTTCAATCTTGGGCCAAAAGGACCATCCAAGTTAGATTTTAATTAAGCTCTTTTAATTAGTTTCTCGTAGTCAAGACAGTGACCGACACACACACACACACACACACACACACACACACACACACACACACACACACACACACACACACACACACACACACACTGAGGCGGAACATCAGTCAAAAAATAACAAAGGAGATTTAAAGGCAACTCAGCCTGAAAATAAATAATCATCAAAAGCCAGTCTTAATAATAATGATCCTTTAATCATTTTTTTAATGATCACGCAGACAGACTAACAAAAAAACAGGTCGTTCTTTTGTCAACAGGAATATGTACAAAAATTTTTAATGATGATCCGCTAATTAGTTTTTCGGTAATTTCAACGACATGGAGAGACAGACTGACAGGTAATATGGACAGAAAGACGGAAAAGAGACAGACAGACAGAAAGGAACATATGAGACAGACAGACACAGACAAAGACAGATACAGATAAATTGGCACACAGACACACAGCTGGATGGACAGACAAACAATCACACAGACAGAAAGAGCTAGATGAACACAATAGACCCAGCTCAGCATCGACATCGAAGGCAATTAGGAACAGATGAGGAACGTGAATGAGAATAACACACAACACGAAGAGCAAACAAGCAGAAGCAAACAAAAGACGTGGATGATAACGAGGAAGACAAGAGGAAAAAGGAAATATAAAAAAAATGAATGAAACTGAGAGGGATGATGAAAGGATGCCAATACATAACAGGATGAAAACTGGTGAGGGAAAAATGAGCAAATTGGAAAGAGATACGATCAAAACAGACGAGAATGGGATGTGAAGGAAATTACAGAATGAAAAGACATAGGATGACAAATACTGGACAAAAACAGGAAAAGGAGAAGAAAGATGAAGAGAGAACGAAAGGGAGGGACAAGAAAGCAGGATGAGAAGTGTGAGAAAATGATGAAAAGTAAGGATAACAAAGGAAACGTAAGTATCAGAAGAAAACGCGAAGAAAAAAGACTATTTGAAAGATGGACTGAACGAAATTTAAGAAGAACGAATGAACGAGAAGAAAATTAAAAAAGTAGAGAAGAAAAACATTAGAAAAGACGAAAAGCAGAAAAGAAAGCGAAATAAAGAAAATAAAAAACTAAATGGACGCAAAGGAAAATTGAAGAAAAGGATGATCGAAAATGAAGGACGATAAAGGGGCAAGAAAAGGACGATAAAAGGACAATAAAAGGTCAAGAAAGGGACGATAAAGGGGCAAGAAAAGGACAAGAAAAGGACGATAAAAGGACAAGAACACGTTAAGGGACCACAAAGGGGCAAGAAAAGGACGATACAAGGACAAGAACACGTTAAAGGACGATAAAGGGGAAAAAAAAAAAAAGACAAGAAAAGGACGATAAAAGGACAATAAAAAGTCAAGAAAGGGACGATATAAGGGCAAGAAAAGGACGATAAAAGGACAAGAACACGTTAAGGGACCATAAAGGGGCAAGAAAAGGGCAAAAAAAAAAGGACGATAAAAGGACAAGAACACGTTAAAGGACCTTAAAGGGGCGAAAAGGACAAGAAAAGGACAATAAAAGGACAAGAACACGTTTTGGGGACGATAAAGAGGCAAGAAAAGGACGATACAAGGACAAGAACACGTTTGGGGACGATAAAGGGGCAAGAAATGGACAAGAAAGGCCAAGAAAAGAGAGAAAGAAAAAAGACGAGAAAAAGCATTAGTCCAAGGAAGAAGCCGTACCGCCGCCATGCATACGAATTAATGAAGAGGTGAACGGAGGAATACCGGGATGGAGGAATACCGGGATGGAGGAATACCGGGATGGGGGAATACCGGGATGGAGGAATACCGGGATGGGAGGAATACTAGAATGGGAGGAATACCGGGATGGAGGAATACCGGGATGGAAGGAATACCGGAATGGAGGAATACTGGGATGGGAGGAATTCCGGGATGGAGGAATACTGGGATGGAGGAATACTGGGATGGGAGGAATACCGGGATGGGAGGAATACCGGGATGGGAGGAATACTGGGATCGGAGGAATACTGGGATGGGAGGAATACCGGGATGGAAGGAATACCGGAATGGAAGAATACCGGGTCTGGGAATTTTACGAACTGGGTTGAGATTCACAAATAAACTTACGATCAGTTCCTTGCCGTAACTAAGATTTGTTTTGGTAGAACGAAAAAAAAAGAGAGAGAAGGACTTTGCGGTCATCCTTCCTCGTCCTACCTACACAAAGGGAAGGCTCTACATCCTCCTTCCCTTACCCTGCCTACCAAAAGGGAAGGTTCTAGTCTCTCTTCCCTTGCCCTATCTACCATAAAGGGAATATTCTTTACCATCCTTTCATTACCCTACATAAAAAAAAAAAAAGGAAGATTTTGCACTCCCATCTCACTATCCTGTCTATAAAAGGGAAAGATTCTGCACCATCCTTTCATAATCTTACCTACAAAATGCAAGATTTCAATACTCCCTCTTCCCTGACCGAAAGCAGTGAAGATTTTACGCTTTCCTTCCTTCTTGAGAGACTCTACACTTCCCTCTTCCTTGGACTCCTTGTAATAAAGAGGATCTGCACTTTTTCTTTGCCCCAACTGAAAAAAATAAATAAATAAATAAGGGGCAAAGCTTCCACCCTCCCCCTTTCCCCCGTCGTGCCTCCAAACACACAAGTATAACAAGGAAAAATTGTAACTTTGCTTGTGAATCGTAACTTTTCTTATGAATCGTAGCTTTACTCGTGAATCGTAACTTTACTCGTGAATCGCAACTTTACTCATGAATCGTAACTTTACTCGTGAATCGTAACTTGTGAATCAAACTTTATCTGTACCGCAGCTTTACTAGTGAATCGTAACTTTAATCATGAATCGCAATTTTACTCGTGAATCGTAACTTGTGAATCAAACTTTATTTGTACCGTAGCTTTACTCGTGAATCGCACCTTTACCCGTGAATCTGGGAGAGAGACATGAACTTCAGCTCGCGTGGGCCTTAAGAACCATACCATTAGCGGTGCAGCAACTCAGGCCTCGTTAGGAACACACACGAAGCACATACTAGACCGGGGAGACACAGAGCACCGGCAGAAGCTCCACAACAACCATTACACCGAGCTGAAGGAAGAAGTTTGCACCTTGAAGAGGCTCCGGGATCGTTGGCAAGAGAGTGAAACGAAAACATGTTCCTTTTTTCTCTCCCTCAAGGACATCTGGCCATACTGTCAATACAGCTACCATTGATTATTAGGTATTATTATTATTATTATTATTATTTAGTGGTAGGTGAGGGCGCTCGCCATCCACTCACTCGATGTAGTGCTGCTCCTGGGTGTCTGCCCTTTCCTCTCCTCCATCCTTCTTTCCTTCCATCCTCTTCTTTCTTTCCTTCATTCTTTCCTCGCCCTTCAGCCTACGGGTGGCTGAACACTCCCTCTTCTGTTTTTCTTTCCATCATTCTTTCCTCTTCCTTCTGCCTGTGTGTGACTCTACACTGAGTGACAAGCCAAATGGTTTCCTGTACACCAGGACACAATTTACTACGCAGGATTAATCATATAACCAGATTTTGGCACCTGGTGGTTTGGTGGGTAATTACGGCACTCCAATCAGATTGAGCCGGTGAAGGTTTATATCCAAGGGATGCTTGGGGTTTATTCCTCACGTAATGCCACTCACGGATGAGTGAGGCTGGTCACTTTCATCTTAAATGTCAGGACCATCTTGCCTATCCCCGGGCTCCTACGCTTCTTATGGGTCAACGTTAGATTGGATGATGGATGGATGGATGGATTATTATTATCATTATTATTATTATTATCATTATTAAAAGGGAATATTCTTTACCATCATTTCATTACCCTACTTAGAAAAAGGAAGATTTTGCACTCCCATCTCACTATCCTGTCTATAAAAGGGGGAGATTCTGCACCATCCTTTCATAATCTTACCTACAAAAACTAAGATTTCTACACTCCCTCTTCCATGTCCGAAAGCAGGGAAGATTTTACGTTTTCCTTCCCCTGTGCCTGGGAAAAGGAGAGATTCTACACTTCCCTCTTCCTTGGACTCCTTGTAATAAAGAGGATCTGCACTTTTTCTTTGCCCCAACTGAAAAAAATAAATAAATAAATAAGGGGCAAAACTTCCACCCTCCCCCTTTCCCCCGTCGTGACTCCAAACATACAAGTATAACAAGGAAAAATTGTAACTTTCCTTGTGAATCGTAACATTACTCGTGAATTGAAACTACTCGTGAATCGAAACTTTACTCGTGAATTGTAACTTTACTCGTGAATCGTAACTTTACTCGTGAATTGTAACTTTAATCGTGAATCGCAACTTTACTCGTGAATTGTAACTTGTGAATCAAACTTTATCTGAACCGTAGCTTTACTTGTGAATCGCACCTTTACCCGTGAATCTGGGAGAGAGACATGAACTTCAGCTCGCGTGGGCCTTAAGAACCATACCATTAGCGGTGCAGCAACTCAGGCCTCGTTAGGAACACACACGAAGCATATACTTAACCGGGGAGACACAGAACACCGGCAGAAGCTCCACAACAACCATTACACCGAGCTGAAGGAAGAAGTTTGCACCTTGAAGAGGCTCCGGGATCGTTGGCAAGAGAGTGAGACGCAAACATCTTCCTTTTTTCTCTCCCTCAAGGACATCTGGCCATAAATTCGATGCAGATACCATTTATTATTATTATTATTATTATTATTATTACATCTTCTACTACTTCTACTACTACTATTATTATCATTCTTCATCCACCTATATTCTCAGCTTCGAAAAAGACAGCATATGGAGGGCTGAGGAGGAAATAGCCTTGAAGGAGTGTGCTGTGCAGTGGTAGGAAGGGATCGTTACTTAAGAGGGACAAAAATGCTTAGAGGTTCCCGTATCGCAAGTACAGAGTGTGTAGCGCAAACACATACACTTCTTTTTCTCCTTCAAGGACACCCGGCCATCTTACACTTCAGACACCTTTATTTTGTGTGTGTGTGTGTGTGTGTGTAAAAGTGTTGGGCTGTGGTTGAAAGGAATCGTTACTGAGTAGGGACGAAGACGCCTTGAAGTCTTCTGCCGAGGTCACCCTTAACCCCTTCAGCTCGAGGACTTAACTATTTCATTCTTCCTGATTATGGACGATTTTTTTTTTTAACTAAAGAGATTTAATATTACCTTTTGTATGAGAGATTTTTTCTGTTAAGCTAAATAAAATCGTCTGGAGAGACAGAGAGAGAGAGAGAAACACGTCCTAGATTCGAAGTGGCTAATAAAATGATCCCTGAAAATACCAATACCTTCCCTCTCTCACGCCGACCCCCCTCCTACGGGAAAAAAAAAAAAAAAAAAAAAAAAAAAAAAACTTCCAGGAATCGATTCTAAATTTAGCCACGCTGGCTGCACGAATAGGAAGATGATAGAACCCGTCAATCGCAATAAAACTGTCTTCATCGGGGGAGGGGGGAGGGGGAGAATTGGGTCTTACACGCGCACCAAATTAGAGCGGATGGTTATCAAAGGGAGAAACAAAAATATTAGAAAGGCTGTTTGCATCTCTCTCTCCCTCTCTCTCTCTCTCTCTCTCTCTCCACCAAATTAAAGCGGAAGGTCCTCAGAGGGGGGAAGGAAAATAATGGAGAGGTTGTTTGCATTCTCTCTCTCTCTCTCTCTCTCTCTCTCTCTCATATACACATCATTTGCTGCAGATATTCCAAAAAAGGGACAGGCGATGTGTTTAAAAATAACTCAGTCTAATTCCCGGTTTTGCTTTTAAGAAATTGTACTTCCTCCCACGCGAGACGTAAAATAACCTCAAAAATGCATCTATTCCTGGTCTCTCGCACGTTCTATCCTACCCAATATCATCTTGTCAAAATTACTTTCTTTTCCAATATCTTTTCTGAGCTGCTTTACATTCCCATACCTTTTTACTCTAACCTGGTCTAAAATTGCCTACTCCCCTTCTTGAGCGCTCAGTTGTAACAATGGACTAACATTAGATTATGATGCTAGTCACAAACGGGTGATACGAGAAGGATGTAGAGCCGTTTATTTGCCTAATTCTGCTCCAAAGCTACTGGAAATAACGTTGAAAAAGGACGAAAATCTGGGCAAATTAAGGAGAAACGAATGTAGCATTGTATATTCTCACTTTTAGTTCCTAATGATTTCCCTCTTTCTTCCACTACACCATATTCCTAAAATCAACCCCTTAACTACGATGCTTTTTCTTCTACAGTAAGATGAATAAAATTATGGCGAGGGAATGCAAAAGATAAATAAATACAAAAATAAATAAACTAATTAATTAACTGAACGAAAAATTACTGAAGAGATTATTATCTACTAATCCCTTCAGAAAAAAAAATTTATCACCAGAATCATCATCATCTCCGACGCCTTGCTCCCTCGTGGAACCCCAAGACCGAGGAAGGCCAGGAAAAAAAAAATGCTCCCAGTTTATTCTCTCTCTCTCTCTCTCTCTCTCTCTCTCTCTCTCTCTCTCTCTCTCTCTCTCTCAGCGTTCCTTCCACTACCCTCACTCATAACTCACAATTTTTCACCTCCTGCTCCATTCCCATCACTCTCAGTATTTTTATATCACTTATTTAATTTCATGTTTCTCTCATACATCCTCACTCCCACGCAGATCCTCACAAACGCACCTTCCTTGCATTTCCACACCTCTCTCATATCCTACAGGTCCTTCCCTGCACACACCATCACACCTCAACTTTTCTTGTATATACCCATCTCTCATATCCACCTCCCTTCACACCTTCCCATCCTTCCCTCTGCACACACCCTCACAGCACCACCTTCCTTACACAGTACACACACACACCTCTCACACCTCCCTCCCTGCAGACACTCAGAGCCTTGCCTTCCCCTTGCCAACAATGGGACTCGACAGCATCCCAGAAACACAGTGCTGGTGCAATCACACGCTCGACTGGCTCTTACCTCTCGCCCTTCAACACATACCCACTACGTCTCCAACCTCACCAAGCATACGACACACTCATGCTCTGGCTCTAACATCACAAACATATACACCCACTACTTCACCTCTCTGACCAAGCATATCACAAGATCATACTCCGCCTCTCACAGTTACTCACATACTCACTGCGTCTCTCTCTCACACACATACGACACAATTATTTTCTGGCTCTTACACATCACAAATACTACTCACTGTTCTCACAATACGTATACAGCACACTCATACTCTCCTTCAGACACACCTCACGCACATACCCAATACGTTTCCCATCTCACCAGGCACACAACGCCCTCATAACCTGGCTCTTACACACCACAAACACCTCACAAACACCCCAATGTCTCTCCTCTCACACCAGCCCAAGGAAACTCATAGCTTGCCTCTCACGTCAAACACATCCTCCTCACATCTTTTTCATATCACACGAAACTCTCATGGCCTGTCTCTCACACATCTCAAAAACATCCCCGACACTTCACACTTCATTCTCACACATCTTTCACACCTCTCACTTCCTCTACATACTTCTACTACCACTGACACCCCCCTCTACCAACACCTCTTTCTCGTTATTTTCACACCTCTTACTTCCATCACATATCTCCATGACTCACTAACGTCATATATATTTCCTTTGCACTTCACAATTTCTTTACCACGATCTACACACATCCCAAAAAATAGATTTCGCATTACCCACAGTCTTCCCATATCTCTCATACTCTCCACATACCTCCCATACCTATCTCTCACACTAATCACACATCTCCCAATTCACCTCTCACACTTCACACCTTTCACGTACCTCTCTCACCCTACTCACACTCCTTATGCCACACACACACACACACACACACACACACACACACACACACACACACACACACACACACACACATAATATGGACTCTCACCTCCCCTTCTCATCAGTACCCCTCAAGAGCATCAAAACAGAGATCTTAAAGGCTTCTCGGAAATCTAAGCTGGCGAAGATAACAGAGCATTCCTGGTAACCTCTCTCTCTCTCTCTCTCGTCACTTTCACATCATTACCGCAGCCCAGCTTTTTCTCAACACCTCCATACCCCCTAACATATCCCTTTACCATTACTTTCCTACCTAAGTATTTTCTTCATCAAATATACACAGAACACAACCATCCAACACACAAAACCATACATCCAGCACTCCTAATCATCCATCCAGCACTCCTAATCATCCATCCAGCACTCCTAACCATCTATACAGCATTCCTAATCATCCAACAACACTTCAAATCGTCCATAAACGTACGTGGAGTGGACATACCCTCCTCAGTCTCACACCCACCCGCCTTGCACTCCTCTCATCACACTCATACCACTCGTTTCCACTCACATCCCCCCCTCCTCCCACACCTTCCTCTCTCGAACACCTAATCACTTTGCACTCCACTCACCACACACTCATTCCCTCTCTCACATCCTCACATGCCTTCCCACATACACCCTCATCAAGCTGATATCCACGCACCTTGCACTCCCCTCACCGCATCCCCACACGACTCATTTCCCCTCACACACATCCCCTCCCACAGACCACACCCTCACCACTATACCCCCACACTCCGTAATACCCCGGACGCTCAAAGACATTCAATATCTCTAAAGTGCAAAGCGTGTCTGGGAAAAGGGATAGCGTGGAGGATATACAATTACTCCCGATCTGTCTGCACTCTATTTCATGCCTCTCACACCCCTTCCTAGTCGCAACACCCGGATCATCGTATTGCCACACCTCTTTAGGAATATAAACACTTGTACATCACTTGCGCAAGGACACCATTCTAGAAACTTTACGCTCACCCACCACCCACCCACACACACACCCACACACACACACACACACACACACAACCTCAGCAATAACAGCTAACACATCCATATAAACACAACACACTTATCCCCCAAATATCCAACACTAACACCTGCTACACCCTTATAATCGAACACCCATATCGATCTACCCACACACCTGCCTGCCACCTCCCTCATAATCTACCCCTCTTCCCCGACCCCCTCACCTCTATCCCTCAACCCATGACGTCCACCCCCCAAAAACATTCATATTTTCATTACCCTTCACACAACCATATTTCCTTTATAAATACCCCTACAGATGTACACTGTCTTTTCACACATTCTCCCCACCCCCACACACTCTCCCTCCCACATATCCTCCACCCACATACTCTCCTACAGCCTTCCCACACCCTAACCTCTACCCCCCACTCCCTTTCCCTTCTCCCTTTATACAACTGCACCATTATCCCTCCCACCCTCACCCCTATGCCTCACATCTTCACTCCTACCCACCACACACTATTTTCTCTCTCTCCACACCTTTTCTCTTATCAAAAATTCTCACCTCACAATCCTCACACCTTTGCTGCTCTCCTCCTATTCTCATCCCTATCCCTCACACCCTCGTCCCTATCTCTCCCACACCCTCACTCCACATCTCCTACCCGTCACATCCTTACCTTTATCTCCACACCTTAACTACACTTCCCCTGGCATTCATTTCCCCACCCCACCTACACGTTTATCCATTTCTACCTACACTCCCGCCGCGGTCGTGACACTAAAGGTGTAAACAGTGTACCGGAAAAAAGTGATAGCGGTGGTCATACACTCCCTGGCCTGACATCACTACGCACTATATTTTTGGACGCACAAGAACACCACTGTTTTCGCTGACACACACACACACACACACACACACACACACACACACACACACACACACACACACACACACACACACACACTAGCATTGACGCATGTAATCACACAAGCCCTGGCAAAGCTCTCTCTTACCTATCCCGTCTGTGTGTGTGTGTGTGTGTGTGTGTGTGTGTGTGTGTGTGTGTGTATGTGTGTGTGTGTGTGTGTGTGTGTGTGTCTCTCTCTCTCTCTCTCTCTCTCTCTGTGTTTACCCATCTACAAACTTCCACACGATACATTAAGGACGGAGGGGTGGGTGGGTGGGGTGGGTAGCAGACAAGACAGGAATGAATAATTTAGCATCAGAAACGGACAAGCGGATTCAGATCATTCCAAAATCGAACATGGTGAATATTCTCAACCAGATTGGAATTCTCAGCCGCCTAAATTCGGTATCCGGACCTTCGAACAATTATTCCCGCCTAGAATTCCTTTGACAGAATAATATTTGGAATGGAGAGTATACTGAAACGCAAATGTACACTACGCAAGGGAAGCTCACATAGTATTTCGTCTATTTTTTTTTTCTTCCTCCTTTCCTCTGCTTGCTAATATTCCTAACCTGATAGAGGCTTGGGCGCGTATCATCGCTGGTTAAGGAAGCTCCCTAACACCTTTTCCTAAGCGATTTATTTTGCTCATTACAGCTTACTGTCCTATACTGTTATATAAATCCTTCTAACATCCCCATACTCTGCATAAACAACATACAGAAGGATATTAACCAGCCGTATCCAAAAATACAACGTACAAAAGGATATTTACCAGTCATATCCAAAAATAAATCGCTAAGGAAGAGGTGCTTGGGAGCCTCCTAACCCTAAGAAAATACGGACCTTGGTGATTATTGTCTTAAATAATCAGGATGCGTCTGGGAGGAAGAGGACGGACATGGCCTAAGTATGAAGCAGACGCAGTGGAATATTAGGAGAAATTTTTGTCCCTAATTGTCCTTAACGACATAATTGGTCATCTTTATTAAGGTCAATTAATAGTAACAAATGTAGGCCTGGTTGCTTAATGACTTACTGATCTCCTTAATTAAGAGATAAGTACCCCAAATTGTTTAAAGATAATTCGCTAATGACTTCAATAGAACTCTTCAGTCCCTTCGTTATGATAATTCACAACTAATTACGTTCCAAGGGAGCTTTACACTATCCCAAAGACAAACAATCCCCCTTCTCCCAAAAAATTACGTTGTTTATAATAATTTATCCTTAATTATCTACAGGAAGCTGGGCAATACCTCGCTAATAGCCCTCTTCGACAAAACCACTTATATTGTAATAATTCACTACTAACTAAATGCAGCAGAAACTAACCACCCCTCGCAACCGTATCTATCCAACAAAGCCAATTAAGTCTACCTGCTATAATTCTTTACAGGTAGCCGCAGTGCTTCGCTATAATAACCTGCAACCAAGCTACCTGTCTTAATTAACCTGGGGAACCTCTTTCACCGCGACAGGGTTCCCAAGTTAAATAATATCGTAAAAAAAAACAGCAAGGATAAAAATAAAAATAAAACGTGACTAGAATGAAGGTAGGTTCCAGTGTTAAATATCGTAAAAAAAAAAACAAGAACAAAAATATATATAAAATAAAAAAAAACCTGATTAGAAGGTAGGTTCACAAACATCGTAAAAAAAAAAATAGCAAGAACAAAAATATATAGAGAGAAAAGTGACTAGAATGTAGGTTCCCAAATATCGTAGAAAAAAATAGCAAGAACAAAAATATATTTAAAAAGTCACTATAAAGAAGGTTCCCAAGTTAATTATCGTAACAAAATAGCAAGAACAAAAATATAGAAAAAGTGACTAAATGAAGATCGGTTCCCACGTTAAATAAAATCGTTTAAAAATAGCACTAACGAAAATAAAAACAACATGATTAAAATGAAGATGACAAACACTATTATTTTATTCAGAGCTATATTTGGGCAGATTATAATTTCTGTTCACCGGGATTTCCATGAGGGACTGATGTAACTAGTTTTTGTAATTAAAGAGTTCCATTAATTTTCTCTCGATGAAATGTCATGGTGGAATAATTTACTTAGCTTTTACTGACCTATAATTTACTTTGGGTTATTTTTATCTTTTATTTTTACTTTTTAATATTTTTCCTTCGCCATATTAACACTCAGGCTCCTACGACTCACACGCGGTTGAGTAAAATTGCTCGGTGTTAAGTGGAACAGAATACTAGAGCTGCCTTGATCATAAGGGTGCTAATGGAAGTCTCTCTCTCTCTCTCTCTCTCTCTCTCTCTCTCTCTCTCTCTCTCTCTCTCTCTCTCTCTCTCTCTCTCACTTGCATCGACTGAATTTCATATCATTTTCTGCACTGCTTCGTCGATTCTCACGTACATCAATTTTCACTCACATGAATTTTGGCTTATGGTCATTTGCAATCATTTTCTCGGGCACTTTTTTTTTTTTTGAGGATGGGGGAGACAACTCGATTTACGATCTGATCCAGGGTTTATGAACATGGTACTGTATTTACGTTAACGGCAGACGATTTTACTGACTGATATAATGAAAAAAACAGCCAAACTAATTAAAAAGGAAAAAAAACAGCAAAATGGTGACAAAAATGGGGTAAAAACGACTAAGTAACTGGTAAAAAAAAAAGAAAAATCAAACTGAGAGTAACTGATGAAAAAAAAAGAAAAAACAGCCAAAGAGTAGCTGATTACAAAGACAAAAGACACAGTAATGATTTTAAAAAGAGAAAAAAGAAAAAAAGGACACATTAACTGATTAAAAGAAAAAAGAAAAAACAAAGTACATGATTAAAAAAGAAAAGAAAAAAAGTACATGATTATAAGGAAAAGAAAAACAGACTACATTAAAAAGAAAAAACAGAGTACATGATTAAAAAGAAAAGAAGAAAGAGTACATGATTAAAAAAAGAAAGACAAAAAACAGTACATGTTTAAAAAAGAAAAGAAAAAACAGAGTACATGATTAAAAAAGAAAAGAAAAAACAGTTATTAAAAAGAAAAGAAGAAAGAGTACATGAGTAAAAAAAGAAAGGAAAAAAACAGAGTACATGCTTAAAAAGGAAAAGAAAAAACAGAGTACATGATTAAAAAAGAAAAGAAATAACAGAGTACATGATTAAAAAGGAAATGAAAAAACAAAGAATACATGATTAAGAAAGAAAAAAAACGAGAACTGATTAAGAAAGAAGACAAACTAATTTTTTAAAAAGACAAAAACTAATTTAAAGAAAAAAAGGACAAGGGGTGACGTTATCTTCCTTCCAAGCGTTCACTAGTTACCTTTTTATTCTTTTTTCACTATATTTCTGTAACCTTTAGATACCATTACTCATCTTGGAGGGAGAATATTCTAAGTGAGGGGGGGTTCGATCCTGCCCTATGCTGACGTGAGTACCGACACAAGGTTTAATGTATGTATGTATGTATGTATGTGTGTGTTTGTATGCATGCGTCTGTATGTATATATGTAGGCATGTAGACATCACTGCAGAAGTCGATGCAATTCATTCAGTTAATTAAATGCCATTTGTCCGGACACACTCTCGCAATATACAGATGTGTTAATGTGTGTGTTTGTGTGATTAAAGACTCAGGCTGTGGTGGTTTGTCTGTGTGTCTGTGTACCTACCTAGTTGACTGTATGTATCTATCTCGCTGGACACCTATCTATCTATCTGGTTAGCTGTCGTCTGTGTATCCATCTACCTGGTTGGCTGTGTATGTATGTATCTATCTTATTGGCTATTAATCTATCTGGGTGGCTGGCGGTCTATCTATCTATCTGGATGGCTGGATGTGTATTTGTGCATCTACTTCGCTGAGTCCATCATTTTCCCAATGTTTCTACCTGCCTCGGTGTGTGTGTGTGTGTGTGTGTGTGTGTGTGTGTGTGTGTGTGTGTGTGTGTGTGTGTGTGTGTGTGTGTGTGTGTGTGTGTGTGTGTGTGTGTGTGTGTGTGTGTGTGTGTGTGTGTGTGTGTGTGTGTGTGTGTGTGTGTGTGTGTATGCGCGCGCGTATCTTATCAAATATCCACAAAAGTAAAATACCGGAGCCTTCTGCTGTGCTATCCTTCTCTAATCTTCTGCAACTTCAGCGTTAAGACCGGACCGCCACGTAGGGACAGGGAGGTATGTGTGGTCCGTATATCTATGTAACTCTATGTAAGGTGGTGTTTTGGAGACATGAAGCCTCTCTTTCCAAAGCTGTCTATCCACATTCACCTCTCGCTTCTTTGAACTGTGATCCTCCCAGCTTTTGCCATCCATCACACCTGTCCTCACACCTTTTCACATTTTTTTCCCTATCCTCTGCTATTTTTTCCTGTACTTACTGCTTTTTTTCCTTTTCCTATCCATCCTACCTCTCCTCACACTTTTTCATATTTTTTTCCTATCACCTGATACTTTTTCCTGCTCTTATTCACTTTTTTTTTCCTTTTGCCATCCATCCATCTTCTCCCCAAACCTTTTCAAGTTTTTTTTCCTATTCTCTGCTATTTTTTCCTGCACCTACTCAATGTTTTTTCCCTTCCCCACTTTTGTTAAACTGCATCTTTTTCACTCAGGTGTGTCTTTACTTCAAACTTGTTTCTGTTTTTCCTAGATGGCGAAGTACCCAGAAAAATCCCTTATTTTCTATTCATCATCATCATTACACACAAAACATAACTTCCATCAATCATCATCGTCATCATCATCATCAATACACAAAAAACATCCCTTACCTTACATCCACTACACTATCATCATCATCATCATCAATACACACAATCTCTATATACCATACCTTACATCCACTACTGTATAATCATCATCATCATCATCACCACCACCACCATCATCATCATCATCATCAATACACACAAAATATACCTAACCTTACATCCATCATCATCATCATCATCATCATCATCATTAACTTCCAATATCAGTCAGACCAACACTCATCTCGCCCCTCTCTGAACTTGGATCCTGTGAGTTTTTACCGTCTCTCACCACTGCTCTCAGCCTTTTTAAGACTCCTTCCCAGATTTCTTTCTCCTGCATCTATTCACTGAGCTGTACCGTTACTTAATACACCTATCTCTTCATGCTTCCCTCTGTGACGAAATACGAAAAATCCCCCTATCTAGCCAGGACCATCATCACCATAATCATCATCGTCACTGTCACTGTCGTCATCATTATCACCATCCCAACCATCTTTCCCACACACAGACAAGGTGAAGCAGGTTCTAGAAAACAAGAGAAAGTAGGAAACAAAGAAAATATAAAAACTATGAAAACGAAGGTAGTAAGCAAGGATGGATAGCGTAAAAATACAAGGAAAGGGAAAGTAGAAAAACAAGTTATGAGTGTAGAAAACAAGGAAGGAGAAAACAAAAGATCAGGGAAAAAAGAAGCAATAAAAACAAGGAAAGAGAAAATATGAATCTCACACATGGAAGAATACGAATACATACAAATAAATTCAATAACAAAAATAAACAGCCATCCTTCACCATATATATCCACCCATAAACAGAACTCGCCCACGTCAACACACAAAGCAACCCAACCCGGACCCGTACCTGTTGTGTTCATGGTGATATTTTTAACAAGGTGTACTCCCCCTTACACCCAACCTGGACTCGTACCTGTGGTGTTCTTGGTAATATTTTTAACAAGGTGTATTCCCCCCTCCATCCCAGCTCTCTGGCCTTTCCAATGTAAACACCACACTAATTGAATCCTTGACAAAACAGCACATGAACGATAACAAGAGAGGGAGACAGATGGGGGGCAGTACTCTCTCTCTCTCTCTCTCTCTCTCTCTCGGGTGTATTGGTAAAGGGAGCGGCTAATATGCTGGGACGGGATTCATGCTAGGCTGGCTTGGGATCCTTATGTGCTGGGAGGGTTGTGTCACTGTGGCGGTGGTGTGGTGGGGACTGTGGTACTGTGGTAGGGGTGTGGTGGTGATAGTTTTACTGTGGTGGAGTGTGGCAGTGTGGTGGAGTAGTAGTGTAGTAGTGTGGTGGGGACTGTGGTACTGTGGTAGGGGTGTGGTGGTGATAGTTTTACTGTGGTGGAGTGTGGCAGTGTGGTGGAGTAGTAGTGTAGTAGTGTGGTGGAGATAATGGTACTGTGGTGAGCGTGTGGTGGTCATAGTGGTACTGTGGAGTGTGGTGAGGTGGAGTCTGTGGTAGCCTATTGTGGTCAAGGTGTGGTGGAGACTATAGTGGTGTGGTGGAGATAGTGGTACCGCGGTGAGGGTGTGGTGGTGACAGTGTACTGTGGTGGCGTGTGGTGGGGCCAGTGGTATAAAGAAATTCCCAGAGCCAAGAAAACACGGATCATTTGGCAGTAATGATGATAAAAGTGGTGGTGGTGGTGGTGGTGGTTGCTGTTGTGTGGTTGGGATCTTCAGGGTGATGTTGGTATAGTGTTCATAGTGGGAATTGCTGTTGTGGCAGTGGTAGTGGCTGTGGTAGTTATGGTGACTGTGGTGGATGTGGTGGTAGTGGTGGTAGGATACGTTAAGATGGTAGCAGAGGTTGCGGCAGTTGTGGTGGGGGGTTGTGGTAGCTGAGGTAGTGGTGGAGGGTTATGGTAGTTCAAGGTGGTAGTGAGCCTTACAACAGTAGTAGGGATATAACAGTAATGGTAGTGGTAGTGTTTGGGGTAGTGGTGGTTGACAAAACACTGGTAATTCTACTGGCAGAGGAGAAGGTAGTAGTTTTGGTGGTGATGGAGAGTGGGGATACTGGTAAATGTGGTGGTGAGGGTGGGAAGTGTGGTAACTGTGGTGGTGGTAGTGGTGAAGTAACTGGTATTTACGTTGAGGAAAAATGTGACGGTAGTGGTGGGCATACTGATAGTGATGATTTTGTGGATGGATGAAACGGTGATGGTCAGAAAGGATGAGGTGAGCGTAGTAGTAGTAGTAGTAGTAGTAGTAGTAGTAGTAGTAGCAGTAGTAGTAGTAGTAGTAGTAGTAGTGGGATGCTGGAGATAGTGGGTAGGATCTATTGTGACGTAAATGGTAATAGTATTATTTTAAACGGGATAGCTGGGATAATATGCTTTTTCTTCTTAATCTGGCTCTAAGCATAGACTCCACACTCCATTCCCTAAGGCCCAGAAGTCCTCCTACGTGTCGAACAACTTTTCATGTCACCGCTTCGACACTAACACCCACCCTCAATATTTAATGCATGTTACGATCGTTTCATTCATACCTGGTGTACTGGTATTAGCGGAGGTATTACTGTGATATTTAGTGGGTGTTGTGCAAGATCCTTAAAATCTGTCTTAACGAAATTCACTCAAACTCTTCCATGTGTACGCCAGTGATCGAGCATTATACTATTTCTCAAACTAATCTTCGTAACAGAGAGAGAGAGAGAGAGAGAGAGAGAGAGAGAGAGAGAGAGAGAGATGGAAGGGGGGGGAGGGAATTCCAAAACAAGTGTCTTTCACCCAAATCCCACGTAGATTGGACGGCGGCAGACCTAATCCTGGACTCCAATGCTAAAGGTGTGTAGTTCTGACCTCTGACATTCCAGGTGTATTCAAAAGAACTGTTATGGGGATGGATAAAGCAACAACGAAAATGAAAAACAAGAAAAAATGAGTACAAAAAAAAAAAAAAAAAAAAAGAGTTGGCCTTCCATTATCTTTTTTTCTTTATTTTTTAGCCTTTGCGGTAAATTGCAACGAATCTTATTGCAGCATCCGGCTTGCACATGCCTACTATGAGCAAATAACTACACTACAGACAATTAAGGCATATTTTACGGGTCATGTAGGTCAAAATCAATCCTTAAGGCCGAGAAACACCACTTTGACCTTTATTCCCTAAAACCTCTTCCTTAGCGACTTATTTTTGGATCAGGCTGGCTAATATCCTTTTGTACGTTGTTTGTGCAGAGTACGGTGACATTAGAAGGATTAATGTAACACAGACGGGGACAGTAAAGTGTAACAGGTAAAACAAATCGCTTAGGAAAAGGTGATAGGGAGCTTCTTTAACCGAGGGGAATATATGCCTTTCTTTCTGCAGAAGTGTGGCCTGTTAACTCTAAAAATTATACAGAAAACAGTGACGCGAGTAGCCAATACAACAAACAAGAGTCACAGTTATAGATTCTGGGTTATAACAAGCAGTGATATAGCAGTGACTGGGATCATAGTTATAGGCCCTGAGTTATAACAAGCAGTGATATAGCAATGACAGGGATCACAGTTATGACCCTGAGTTATAACAAGCAGTGATATAGCAGTGACAAGGATCATAGTTATAGGCCCTGAGTTATAACAAGCAGTGATATAGCAGTGATAGGAATCATAGTTACAGAGCCTGAGTTATAACAAGCAGTGATACAGCAGTGACATGATTCATAGTTATAAAGCCTGAGTTATAACAAGCAGTGATATAGCAGTGATAGTGATCATCGTTATAGGCCCTGAGTTATACCAAGCAGTGATAGAACCGCGACAATTCCAGTGCCCGCAGTTACGCCCACAGCAGTTATAATTGAGGCAGTGGTGGTCGTGACAGTGCAGTGACGTGGAGTTATGAGAAGCGCCGCTGGAACAACAGCCAACAACACAACTACTGCAGAAGACACGTGGGTGAGGGAGTGGGGTGTTGAGGGGGACAGGGGTGGGTGTCTTGGAGTTTAGTCAAGGGTGTCTCAGCTCCCCTTGATCAACGCTCGCCAGCACATATCCGCGGACCATGACATCAAGCTCCGGTTTGTATGTGGGATGGTTTGATGCAGTAGTCCACTCAGTAAAAGATGTCTCGCTTATGCTACGCCAATGGGAAGTCCTTACACTACACATGTCGTGAAACCAAATATCAAAATTGATAAAGAGTCGAGGGAAAATAACCGGAGGACACACGGAAATATCAAGAAGAGAGGTAGGACAGAAGAGGAGGACATTAAGGGGAGAAAGACAGGAGACAAAAAAGACCATCTAAGTCGTCTCTTACGTCAAGCAGGGATATTGGGGAAGTATTCTGTCCCCCCATCACGGACACAAAACATCAAATTTCTGAGCTATAAATCTTTCCTCTTATATCTCCGTCCCACAACTACGCTCTTCTCCCTATTTCGCCCTTCTCCCTAATAGCCTACGCTTTTCTCCCTACTATGTTCTTCTCGTTACTACGCTATTCTCCCTAAGCTCTTCCATACGGTCTTCTCCCTACTACGTTCTCCCTACGCTCTTCTCCCTATTACGTTCTTCTCCTTACGCTCTTCTCCCTACTACTCTTCTCTCTACTACGCTCTTCTTCCTCTGCTCTTCTCACAGCAAAACACGCATCAAACCAGAAGTATTATTTTCTTCCTTCAAACCCACGAAAGGCCAACTAAACACACCTGAAGTCATTCCATTAACAATTCGTGACCACTAAATAATTTCCACTGAGCCTCCTTCCCTTTCATTTCCTTTCTTCCTTTCCTAGTTAAATATCTTCGTCAGTAAGCTTGATAGGAAGGAGTGAATTTCCAATCTGTATTCTGCATTCCTTTTACGCATATCGTTCTTTCGGTTGTCGGTAAGTTTTAATTGCTGAGAGAGACTGCAAAAGATATAATGTTAATCAGGCCTTGTGCTACCTATTTTACGTTCATCACCTTAAAGAAGCCTAGTGTACTTAATTTTCATTCATCTTGGTTTCCCTTCCGTTCTAAAGGACATCAGTTAAATCATGAGCAGTTTAAAACGATAAAAAAAAATCCATTAGAAATAAAGTGACCACACACACACACACACACACACACACACACACACACACACACACACACACCACTAAATTTACTGGCCTCATCATTTGGCTGTAATATTGAAAAACGTTCTGTTCCTCATAAAAATAATAATAATAAGCCATAAATCCTGCGACCTCGCCTGCCATCTGAGTTAAGGGGAAAAAAAGAAACTGTATTCCAAGAAGAGAGTCCAAAGTTGAGATAAATTAGGACATTAGGGAGGCGACGGGAAGGAGGATTCGATACTCTGTGTGTGTGTGTGTGTGTGTGTGTGTGTGATATATATGTAGAGATGGGAAGGAGGATTCTCTCTCTCTCTCTCTCTCTCTACATATCACACACACACACACACACGGAGACCAGAGAGAGAGAGAGAGAGAGAGAGAGAGAAATGGCCAAGAAGGTAAACTAAGACGCAGACGAAAGTGAGCGATAAATGAGACACTGAACGCAAATCTAAGAACCTGGCACCTCGCTCACACGGGTAATGGACGGCAGCTACGTTTTTATGTCACAAGTTCCCGAGATGTTTTTTTAATGTACGTCCAACATGCAGAACTGATTAAGCGCCTTAGTTCCTACAGTAATTCTGAAATTCTGGGAGGAGGAGGAGGAGGAGGAGATGATGATGATGATGATGCGAAGAACGTGGGGATGGAGAAGAAGGGAGAAGGGGGAGGGAAGGGGTAGGCGACAGGAAGGGATGGAAATGGAGATTGAAATGGGGATAGGGGACAGATATTAAAATTTCTGCACCTGGTTGATCAAAAAATTAGTGAAATTAATAGAATGCCGCAAGACAAAAAGTATATCGTACAG
>NC_137000.1:27551799-27584299 GCF_032717465.1 Coenobita brevimanus
CTTAAGTGAGTCTCTCTCTCTCTCTCTCTCTCTCTCTCCATATGGATAAACATCACAAACAAATAAGAAAATACATAAATTAACTGACAGTATTTTCAGTTACCATTAACTCTCTCTCTCTCTCTCTCTCTCACCGTACTCACGTTATTGATTCAGGAAGTAATTACCATATCTCCAAAGTTGAATGACCTGAGAAGTGAACCAAATCTTAATTACAGATCAAGAAATTGGCCAAAGACTTTTTTATTTTTATTGTCCATCCATCCATCATCCAATCCTACGTTGCCCCATGAGAAGCGTAGGAGCCCGGGGCTAGGCAAGTTGGTCCTGACATTTAAGATGAGAGAGGCCAGCCACACTCATCCCTGCGTGACATTACGTGAGCAATAATCCCCAACCACCCCTTGGATATAAACCCCCACCGGCTTAATCCGATTGCAGCGCCTTAGTTACCCACTAAGCCACCAGGCGCCATAATTTGGTTATATGGTTACCACCCTGCGTAGTAAATGGTTTCCAGGTGTACAGGAAACCATTTGGCTTGTCACTCAGTGTAGAGTCACCCACAGGCAGAACGAAGAGGAAAGAATGAAGGAAGGAAAGTCAGAAGAGGATGAAAGGAAAGAAGGATGGAGGAAAGGGCAGACACCTGAAAGCAGCACTACATCAAGTGAGTGGATGGTCTGATACTAAAATTTTGACATTCACTTTCCATGGTTTATGTTTTACCACCAAATATTGCAGATATTGTTTTAGTGTATATATGATTTCCTGGGGTGAGAGAGAGAGAGAGAGAGAGAGAGAGAGACAGTGTGTGTGTGTGTGTGTGTGTGTGTGTGTGTGTGTGTGTGTGTGTGTGTGTGTGTGTGTAATCATGTGCGCATCACAAAACCAGACACATTAACGACCTTCACAGAATTCAGAATCCTTAAAACACAAACATATTTCCAACGCAATTCCCACAATTTTACACACACACACAAACACACACACACACACACACACAAATAAACACACACACACACACACACACAGCACATAAGCACATAACCCCCAAACATTTCATCCTACACCAAACTCGTCCAACAAAACACAACCACAAGTAGACACCCACAATAACAAACACCTCAACATCAACACTCCCCATATTCCCCATCCCTACATCACAAACCCTGCCTTCAAAAGCAACTCCCATACGCCCCCCCCCCCCCCAAAAAAAAAAAAAAAAAAAAAAAAAAACGCCCTGGACTCAAAAACTTTAAACTGAGGTCGAAAATGTCTGTGATTTCTGCCAACATTTTAGCCAGGTAATAATTCCGGGTCCTAAAGTCATAATTCACCTCGTTAACCAAACAGCTCCAGAAGTGCCAATGAAACTCTCCCCAGCCCACACATTCTCTCTGTCTGTCTGTCTCTCTCTCTCTCTCTCTCTCTCTCTCTCTCTCTCTCCCCGTTTATCAAGCTCCTTTAACTCCTGGTATTTCCTTCCACCTCCGTTCCAGACTCTATTTCACGCCGCCTCTCTCTCACGCATATTGTGCTCATATTTTCCTCACAATTTCCACGGCTTGTCGCATCGTTTCTTCCACCTCTCATAACTCACACTGTCTCCTTTTCTCGGTCTCATATTTCTGACTCAAATGTCGTAGATATGTCCTCCCCCTGCTCTATATTTCATCTTCATTTTGCATCCTCCCATCCCTTCCACTTTCACCCTGATCACATGACCTCTTTTAGTTTAATATTTCTATGCTCTCTTTTTACGCTCCTTTCGTCATTCCCAGCTCCTCCTCTTCCTCCTGCCCTCCAGTTCCTTTGTCCTTCTCATTTCCTTCCCTCCAACTCCTCCTTCCCACTTATTTCCCTCCAATTCCTCTCTCCTTTCCATTTCTTACCCTCCAACTCCATCCTCCTTCCCATTTCCTTCCCTTCAACTTCTCTCTCCCTTCCATTTCCTCCCCACCAACTCCATCCTCCTTCCTCCAACTCCCTCCTCCTCCGATTCCTTCCCTTCCTTGTGCTCGCCTTCTCTCCCCTTTCCTTTAATAACCCAGTATCATGTCACTTCCCATCTCCCTCCTGCATAAAATAATTTCCTTCCCTCCCCAACCTGAGTGTCAAACCAGGACACCTTTGCAAGATGCTGTCAGAAATTCGTGGATTTACATTCCTGTTAATTTTTTCCCACTCACACAGCTGGCAGAACCCTTACTTCGTTCAGTATAAAGATATATATATATATATATATATATATATATATATATATATATATATATATATATATATATATATATATATATATATATATATATATATATTATACCGCATAATATATTATTATTCACATACACACACACACACACGCCTTTCATTAACTTATGACACCTAGCTATCTACTCACAATTTTCTCTGCATCCATTCTCACCTTCACACGGTACACCATCACTCATCTCTCTCTCTCTCTCTCTCTCTCTCTCTCTCTCTCTCACAACCCATCCCATCCCTCTCACACGTGTAGTCCATCCCCGCAACCCCATAACTCTCACTCCCCTCTCTCACTCACTCACCTGCTCCCTCACCTCTCATGCATCAAAACCCTCCACCGCAACTCCCACTCTCGTCAACGTCACAATCCCTCACACCATAATCCCTCTCCTCTCCTACCACACCCCATCCTTTCCTATCTTGTCCTGCCCTGTCCTGTCCTGTCCTTCATACCTCTGCTCTTGCTCTTCCCTCTGCTCTCCTCTCCTCTCCTCCATTCCTTTATTCTTCCTGCCTCTCCTCTCCTCCATTCCTCTGCGCTTTCCTCCTCTCCTCTCCAGCCCTCGTCTCGTTTCTTCCCTCATCTCCTCTCCTCTCCCGGTTTCATTATTTCTTTCCCTCCTCACGTTTTCAAGGGTCTTCCTCTTCCTTCTCCTCCGTTCCCAATCTTCATCAGTGTCAGTCAAGCAAACTTAAAATAACTCTGCTTTCCTGGACAGGTCAACTCATTTCACAAGTAAAACATCATCCCTTGGACAATATACAAGCGTTTCTCTCTCTCTCTCTCTCTCTCTCTCTCTCTCTCTCTCTCTCTCTCTCTCTCCTTAAACACACCCCTCCTTCACCTTTCCATTGCTACCTAAGTCCCCCTCTTGCCACTCCCTCCCCTCTCGGTTCATCCACTTACTTTTCTATCTGTAACTAACCCCCTTTGACTCCTCACTCCCGCTATTCAGCATTTCTCATATCTTCGTTTGTGTCTACGTCCCTCATCATCTCTCCATCATTTCCAAATTCCATTTCTCCTCACAACTCCTTTCACCTTAACTTGGCTCAATTTTCAGCTTATTACATGTAGCTCAGTGGCAGAAAAAGACAAAGTTCGGCCCTACATTCTCTCCACAACACTTCTTCGTGACAAGCACCATATTGCGGTTTATATCTATTGTTGCAAATCAGCACTCAAGATGGACAGATAGCAATTTTAGGCCTAGTTAGTGTAAAATGCGTATAGTTTGTGTTTCCCTGGTACTTCATTACCTATATCTCACCTTCCACGCACCTCCCACCATCCCTTCACTTCTCTCCCCTCTCTCTCTCTTTTCCCAACCAGTCTATCTCACCTATTCCTCTCATTTCCCCAACCTCTTTCCCATCCCTCCTCATCTCCCCCTCTATTCCACTCTCCCTCTCACTTCTCCATTACCATCAATTCTCCCACTCCCCAGCCTCCTCCTTATCTCCCCTCCTACAAACTTCCCCCGCTCTCCAATTTAACTTCCCTCTCATTTATCTTCAATTTCACTTCCCTCCCACCTCTTCCTCTCACTTCTCATGCCTCCCTTTCATCTCTCCTCCTCCCTCTCACCTCTTCCTCTCACTTCCCAAAGCACCTCTCTCATCTCTCCCCGTTTCTCTCCTCTCCCTCTCACTTCCAAACGCTCTCCCTCATCTCTCCCTCTCAAACTCATCCCTCTCTCTCAAACCATACCTCCCTCTCACTTTTCACCCTACCCCCCTCTCACCTCTCCAGCCTCCCTCTTATCTCTCTCCACCACAACTGCACCCGACATAATCAAAGCCACCTTAATATTCATGAATGGACGAAACCTATTTTTTTATTTGCATATTGTTTTCCATATGCTCAAGGTTTTCAGTTCACAGAGGAAGGAAATCCAGTTCAAAATCAGGGTATGACGTTTTTGTTCTTTTTTCATGTCACCCCATATCAAAAGAAAATGTAATCCGGGAGAAAATGCATCTCTCTCTCTCTCTCTCTCTCTCTCTCTCTCTCTCTCTCTCTCTCCACACTGAAAGACAACCTAATCCGGCAAGAAAGGGAAAATGCACCTCTCTCTCTCTCTCTTTCTCTCTCTCTCTCTGAAACATTAAGCCCCAACCCTTTTTTCCGCCAGAGCACTTAATTGCTCTTAAAGTGAACAATAACTGAGCCAAAGAGCTTTCTCAACACCTGATGAAAACAGACAAATCTTCATCTACTTCTACTCCAATCCTCCTTCTACCAGACGATTTTTTTCAGCACAGGAGGGATTTTTCGAACTGGTGGCGTGAGATCTGTCCAATTAACCCTCCTGAAAAATCGTCTGTGGGATGCAATACACTGAAGAACAGTGTGAAAAATACGTCAGCATAATCTTGTGTGTGTGTGTGTGTGTGTGTGTGTGTGTGTGTGTGTGTGTGTGTGTGTGTGTGTGTGTGTGTGTGTGTGTTTAATAAGGACTAATCCCCTCCAGCTCTAAAAGTTTAAACTGAATAAAATCGTCTGGATATAGCAGGATTAAAATTAAAGTAAATTCTTTGAGTTCATCTTTCACCTCTCTTCCCTCCACTCTCTTTACCCACCCCCGCTCTCTTCATTCCTCGTTTTTCTCCCCTCTATCTCTCCCCTGCATCTCTTACTCCTCTTTCCCTCTACTCCTCTTCCTTTTCCTCTTCAACTCCTATCCATCCCCTCTTCTCTCTGATCTTTACAACTTCCTTTTCCTCTTCATCTCCTCAAACACCCTTCCTCTTTCCACACACTTCCTTTAACTTACTTTCCCACTCCTCCAGTTCCCCTCTTTTCCCTCTCCTGCTCCTCTCACCTCCTTCCTCTTCCCCTTCCGTCCATCTTCCTCCATCTCCTGTACCCTCCTTTCTCCCTCCTTCCCTCACCATCCTCCTCTCTTCCACCTCAATCCTCTTTCCTCTTCAGTTCTATTTCCTCCTTCCTTCCTTCCCCTTTCTCCCTCCTCCAACTCTCCCCTCTCCTTCTCCTATCTCCCTCCCTCCTCTCCCTCTGGCATCCTTCGACCCAGAATACTAAGCGGATTTCTGGGTGCAAAAAAAGACAGACAATCATTCAGGTCATCTGGGGAGACACGCGCTTCGAAGTCTGAAAGAACGACGCAATGCCATCTCGGTCGCGTCCCTGAAACACTTTTTATACCATATACACTAATCTAGAGACCATCCTCGGCTAAAATCCGTGTCAAGCAGTTACCATATTCTCTACACTTGGTACTCATGACATCTGTATTCCTAAAATCATGGCATACGAGCAAATACACTCAGATGATAATGCCTTTACTACCGAGACGTGTTTTTGTCTCCTGGTTACCGCCCAGCTACTTTATTCAGGATATGGATAACTTCTCGCAGTAAAAATAATTGAGACCATTTTTACTTCCCAAAATGATAAAGGTCCACCCTAATCAAAGCGAAATATATGGATGTAACAAAGATCACCATAAAACCATGTGAAGGGATTAAACAACAAAACACGAATGACTGAAAACTGATGATCACTATAACAAAATACAAACAATACTCGTAAATCCAAGTCACACAGGTACAAATTAATCCACATGTAAAAATCCATCTACGAACATATTACATTCCACACTTAAATCAATGAAAACATCTTCTGTCTAGGCAATACGTGGAAAATGAGTGGACTAATTCAAGCACTCACATGTACTTGAAACTCAGGGGCACTTGTGAGATGAGAACACAAACACAAGGTTCCCAAACAGGACGAATACCACACGAACGCACACAAGGACGCAAACACACGCTAACACAAACACATTCTCTCTCTCTCTCTCTCTCTCTCTCTCTCTCTCTCTCTCCAATACTCCTTTCCCTCTTCCCTTTCTCCTTTACTTCCCCCCTGTCGTCCACTCCACAAACTCCCATCCCCCCCCATCCTACTACCCCCCTTCCACCCCTTCCTCCTTCTCCCTCTCCATCCCTCTCACAGATACTACCCAAGCGATACTGTCCATTACCTCAATACTGCTACTGCCAGAGGGGTATTAGGGAGTTTGTGAGGGGTACTACTACTGAATGGCAATGTTATGAAAGCAGATGTGTTCGAGGAAAGAGAGAGAGAGAGAGAGAGAGAGAGATTCATTCATGCAAGTGCGTGTGCATGTGTGCATGAAATCCTTGTTCCATAACTGAGTGTGTGTGTGTGTGTGTGTGTGTGTGTGTGTGTGTGTGTGTGTGTGTGTGTGTGTGTGTGTGTGTGTGTGTGTGTGTGTGTGTGTGTGTGTGTGTGTGTGTGTGTGTGTGTGTGTGTGTGTGTGTGTGTGTGTGTGTGTGTGAGAGAGAGAGAGAGACTATTCAAGTCTGTGTTTATGCGTGTGGAACTATCTGTACCAGTGAATAATGAATGTATGTGAGGAAATAAGTGTGTGCGTGCGTGTGTGTGCGTGTGCGTGCCTGTGCCTAAAAAGGGCTTGTGTGTGCGTGCCTGCCAGCCGTTCCAGAGCACCATCCACCAGCAGGTGCCGCCCGTGTGTCATACCCTGTGTGTGTGTGTGTGTGTGTGTGTGTGTGTGTGTGTGTGTGTGTGTGTGTGTGTGTGTGTGTGTGTGTGTTAAATCTCGTCATCCTCCTCCTCCTCATCATCATCATCATCAACATCAACATCAACATCATCATCATCATCATCATCACCATCAACAGATCTTGCAACACTTGTAGGACACAGCCATTCCATCCACGGTGTGCAATATCATAAGCAAATCCTCATCAATTTTTCGACTGTTAATTCGTCTCCTCATCGTCCACTTCCTACTTTCTCCATTTCCTTACACCACTCCATCATCACAGCCTTCCTCATCTGGCCCATATCTTCAAACTGACTTATATATACCCCTGTCAACAGCCTAATCAAATACATTAACCCTCTGTAATCAAATCTTCTACGAACACATCTCTTCCTTTTGATCAGTGGGCTTCTTATGACACATCTTCCAAGAAATGATATATATTCTTATTCTTCGACTATTATAGGTATTTATCTAGCCACCCTACATATTCATCTACGCACCCCATATATGTACATACGCACCCCACATACCTATGCTTCCCATATATCTACCAACGCACTCCACATACCTACGCACCCCATATATCTACCAACGCACTCCACATACCTACGCACCCCATATATCTACCAACGCACTCCACATACCTACGCACCCCACATATATACCTACGCACCCCACATATTAACCTACGCACCCCACATATCTACCTACGCACCCCACATATCTACCTACGCACCCCACAATTACCTACGCACCCCACATATCTAAGTAGACACCCCACATATCTACCTACGCACTTCACATACCTACTTACGCACCCCACAATTACCTATGCACCCCACATATCTAAGTAGACACCCCACATATCTACCTACGCACTTCACATACCTACCTACGCACCCCACAATAACCTACGCACCCCACATATCTAAGTAGACATCCACGTATCTACCTACGCACCCCACATACCTACCTACGCACCCCACATACCTACGCACCCCACATATCTAAGCAGACATCCCACATACCTTCCTACGCACCCCACATATCTACCTACGCACCCCACATACCTACCTACGCACCCCACATACCTACGCACCCCACATATCTACCTCCGCACCCACATAATTACCCCTCACTTGTCCTACTTCCTAAACTTTCACTCTATATTTTTAATGTTCACTCTGTACTAAAATCTTTCGCCTTTACATTGCCCCTTTAAGCCTCCTGTGTCTCGTATTCTCGTCGGTTAAGGAAGCTCCCTAACACCTCTTCCTTACCGATTTATTATGGGATACGGCTGGTTAATACTGACCTGTGTGCTATTTATACAGAATAAGGTGAGATCAGAATTATTTAAGGAACCCATAAAAGGACGGCAATGTGTAATAAACAAAATAAATCACTTAAGAAGAGGTGTTAGGGATTGGCCTATGAATCACACTCAGAGAAAAAAAAAATCGTCCTATGTTAGTCGGGAATGAATACTAGAGCTGTCTCGATCACTAGGGGGGTCTATGGTGACAGTATCGACACTCTCAGGTTGCTATTCCTCCCTCTCAGGTGAATAAAATCGTCTGGCGTTAATTAATGGAGAAGACTAGAGTTGTGCCGAGCGTGAGGGGATTTATGTGGATATTAAAACACTCTCATATACGGTTCTCCTCTTGCTTCTCGTTTATGCTTTCTGTTCCGGATCGAGGCCCTCGCAGCACCAAATAATAATAATAATAATAACAATAATAATAATAATAATAATAACAATAACCATCATCATAATCATTGTCATCATCTTTGCAATAATAATAATAATAATAATGGTTTTCTACTGCTTTCAATACCACTTATATTTTCCATACTCCTAGTCTCAACAATATCAATGGTAGCTACTGTATTGATGGCGATGGGTTCAACATCAATTAACTCCTCTTTTAATGGTCGAAGTTTCAATGGCAGTGGCTTCCATGGTAGAGTTCAATAATGGTAGTTTGAATGGTAGTTAGGGAGTCGAAATGGTAGAATCCGTGGCTGCCATCGTTCTTCCCTCTCAGCCAGTACAGGCCAATCTTGGTTAATTATCAGGGGCAATTTTGGAGGAGAGAGAGAGAGAGAGAGAGACACACACACACACACACACACACACACACACACACACACACACACACACACACACACACCAGAGAGAGAGAGAGAGAGAGAGAGAATCAGTACCGTGAATTACTGCTTCGTCACTGTCACTATAATTGCCATCATTACAACGGCTAGGCACCACCTTCGTCACATCATCATCATCATTCTCCCTAGGATCACTGTTTCCATCATCATCATCATCACCATTCCATCACCATCATTAATTTACCATCATCATCATCACCTCCCTCATTAATACCACCACTACAACTATCATTATCATCATTAAAGCTTATTATCATCACCCGGAACACTCTTCACATCCCTACGAGGTCTATCTTTGCAAAAACACCACCTTAATCACCACTACAACCATCATCACAATCATCATCACTATTACCATCATCACATCTATCATGGCAATCATTACTCCAGCTCACCACCACTACTATCATCAGTCATTACCCGTACCATCATCACTACCATCACTGGAATTATTATTACAACTCATCACCTCATCACCACCAACACCATCACTCTCATCTGTCATCGTCACCACCACCATCACAGACCTAACCATCCACATCTCACCATCGCCCCATCATATCATCATCATCACCATCCCCATCACCACCACCCTCATCACCACGGCCTTCACAATACACCCACAAAACCAGAGTTCATATCAAAGTACCCTCAACAAAATCCTCTCACCACACTCACAACCATTATCACCATCATTACCACCATCACCATCAATACAGACCTAACAATCCTTATATTTACCACCAACACAAACTTTACCATCTTCATCACCACCACTACCATCACCGTCTTCATTTCCATCACCATATCACCACCACAAGCCTTACCATTCTCATCTCCACCACTACAACCACCATCGCTACCACCATCATATACCGCACCACCACCATGCCTACCACCATCACCACCCTACAAATCAATACACCCACCACCACACAGGCTCACATCAAAGTACACCCACACACACACACACACACCCACACCCACACCCACACACACACACACACACACACATTCCACCCCTATCATCACATTTCACACCCACCAATGACCTCGATATAGCTAGGTTATTTCTTCCCTCATCACCATCACCACCAGCACACACCTCACCAGTCTCATTTCCATCACACAGCTAACAAACACCATCAGCATCACCACCATAGCACACACCACCATCATCATCATCATCATCATCACCACCACCACCACCATCACTACCACCATCAAAGATCTTGTAATCCCCTATCCTCCTCCTCCTCCTCCTCATCATCATCATCATCATCATCATCATCATCATCATCACCATCATCACCACCACCACCAGTATCACCATCAAAAGATCTCAGTTCAATCCCCCCTCCCTATCACCATCACTACCCAGGACTACAATCACTATCTTCATCAATACTCTCATCACCACACGAACCCACAACACACTATACACAATTTCTCTCTCAATCACCACCTCCACCACTATCACACCATCGTAATCCATCCTCATCATAACCACCACCACTATCCCTAACTAACACACACCTCACTATCCTCATCATCAATACCAACACCGTCACCACCATCACCACCCAACTCACAAGGACCACGTCAAAGTACCCACAAGCCTGTCTCACAAACTCATTACAAGTTTTCCTTTCGCACTCTCGGACACATAAAAAAAAAAAAAAAAGGCACAAACTTTGACTAAGGAAAAACACGTCAGAATGGAATAAACTCATCATTATTTTTCTTTCCCATTTCCAATCCACGAGAAAAAATAAATAAAACAAGAAAAAAAAATATGAAAAAATATACTTATCAATTTTTTCCGAGACACCAATGAAGAAATCAGAAACCCCCCCCCAAAAAAAAAAAAACTATGAATGAAATAACGAGACATTTTTTTTTTCATTATATTTCTGGGCATTTCAAAAACTTAACCCTTTCACTCCCACGACGTTTTATTCATATTAGTGTCCTAGATGATTCTATTCAATTTTGTAATTTTTTCTCACGTTTCACTAAGAAAAAATAAATAAATATAAAAATATTAACACCAACATAGCCCTACTTACGGAAAAAGACACATTCATCTACAGCTCGTACAATACCGTAACCCAGTTTCCTATTCACATACACACACACACACACACACGGCGAACATTTATATACATCATTACCACCATCATCATCATCATCAATATTTAGGTCTATACACTATCTTAATCGTATCTCACATTTCACTTAAAGACGACGAACGCTTATACACATGATCATCATCATTCTTTTCTTTTATATTCATTAGTAAGACAGCACCTTAAATTCCACAAAAAATCCGGAGGCATTTTTTTTTTTTTCGTATACCGTACAAAAAAGCATCATAACCAACACAGCCGACGCCAAAACGACAATCCTGCATAAAACACACTGCCATATTACACCCTATTAAAGATGGCATTGGCAGTCACTTATAAATACACATACACTGAATCAACGCTGCTCTATACACTAAATCAACGCTGCTCTTAGTAAACATACACTAAATCAACGCTGCTCTTATTAAACATACACCAAATCAACGCTGCTCTTATTAAACATACACTAAATCAACGCTGCTCTTATTAAACATACACCAAATCAACGCTGCTCTTATTAAACATACATTAAATCAACGCTGCTCTTATTAAACATACACCAAATCAACGCTGCTCTTTTTAAACATACACCAAATCAACGCTGCTCTTTTTAAACATACACTTAATCAACGCTGTTCTTAAATGTATGATAAAAAATACAGATATAAGAAGTCGCATCGAAAGAAATATACAGGTAATACTGCGTAAAATTAAGCTGATTTGAAAATATTAAGCAGCGCAAAATTATACGTAAAAAGGAAATAAAATGTCTGAGTCACCTTCATGTGGCAAAAATAAACTAAAAATAATAATACACGAAAAGATGGGTATAATATCAGGACGAAAAACACAATTAGGACAATTTTAATATATGAAAAGACAAGAGGTATGGCTATCGCAAAACAACAAACTTACCCCCCCACCACCCAAAAAAAATGCACACGTCACATGCACAATCATCCATATAATAATAATAATAATAATAATAATAATAATAACGATGAACCACATGCGAAAAACAGTCTGTGAAAAAAGATAAGCACAAAACATGATCAGCGAAAAAAGAAAGCGAAACAAACAGGAAACACCCCAATTAGCGAAAATGATGATGAAGGAAGAAAAATTACTAAAAAAAAATAAATAAATAAATAAATTTTACACTGAAAAACACATGAAAAGTGAAGCAAAAACAAAAACAGAAAAAAATACGATCAACATCCAATACAATGAATGAAAACAAAAACAAATATTTAACACATCGAACTTAAAACATGAAAACATCCAAAAATTAAGAGAGCAGGAAGCGCGCGCGCGCACACGCACACACACGCACACACACACACACACACACACACACACACACACACACACACACACACACACACACACACACACACAATGAATAGTTATTTTCCTCATTATACGGGCAGAAACACCTGCCCTCCCTCGCCCTCACACACCTGACTCTGTGTGTGTGTGTGTGTGTGTGTGTGTGTGTGTGTGTGTGTGTGTGTGTGTGTGTGTATGTGTGTGTGTGTGTGTAATTTTTTCGTTCAATCCTCGTGTTTTGTTCCCAATCAGAACAGAAATGGTCGGCGAATCGTCAATCTTTTTACAGCAATTGTCCACGTAATCACCAATACCTTTTAACCTCTTCACTACCAGCACATCTTTTATGGTATATTTCATTCCTTACATTATTCACATTATTATTTATTTTCTTTATTTATCTGCTTTAAATTTACCCTTGAGAATTTTTAACTAGACGGGTTGCAGCTTTCATTAACCTCTTCAGTACTAGATGTCTTTCCCAAGGTAAATAAAAAAACGTCTTGAGTTAGTACGAATAATCTTTGACGTCACCATACAGAAGGGTTTAACTATTCACACTACATCTCACCCTACTCCCTCTCAGCACCTCACTATACAATGCTTCTAGCCTAACATCACAATATTCCTCACTATACATCACCACAACCTCACTATCCTACAACTTCACCATACCAGGGCTCACCATCACAAACCACTGAGCTCCCCCCACGTCACCATACATCACACTCACCATACATCATACTTTGCTGCATTAACAACACCCCCACTGCCACTCTACACCTCGCTGTCATTAATTTTCTCGCTAATACACCCAGTCACATTGTTAAGCTACACAGTGCTAGGCTGACAATATTAACCTCTATTTTTTTTCCTATTATTATTATTATTATTATTATTATTATGTGTGATATCTATAGAATTCTGTTCATGTTCTGGGCTGTTCGAACTCGAGATTGGACAAAGCCTTCCCATAGTAGAAGCGAATGAAATCGTGAATCGTCTGATGAAGGACTGATTAAAGAAACAAAGGAAAAAATAAAGAGAAAAGGAGAAAGAACACAAAAATAAAGAGGACGAAAGAAAGAGAAAGAGAGAAAGAAAAGAGTGTACAAGGGGTTAAACCTGTGTATCACGTATGGTGAATCTAGTTACACCCACCACATCAAAAAAATACATGAAAATAGAAACACCATAACCCCCAAAACATCGCACATCACAATACAAGGCACTATATTACACCTTACACCTCACACCAAAATTCTTCCATCACACTACACTACTCCCACTTGCAGCTGCGTCTACTAGTTTATGGCCTCGAAGCAAACAGAAAGAGATCGTGCCAAATTAACAGTAATATTAAGGGCAGCAAGAAGGGTTGGAACCTCCTTTCAATATTTCGGAGTCTGGAGCATATCAGGTATTAATAACGCAAAGTGATGATGATTAATAATAATAATACGGTAATAATAATAATAATAATAGCAAAAACAAACACAACAACAACAACAACAACAATAATAATAATAATAATAATAATAATAACAATAATAATGATAATGACAATAATTATCTCCAGGCATCTTGAAATGAACAGATCTTGAATTTGGCTCTTTTTTTTTTTTTTTTTTCTTTGGAAGAAACGGTTTGCTGGCTCCCTGCCTTTGGTTCCTTCTTCCTTGCATAAAAAAAAACGCACCAAACATTTCCAGCACATAATTTCCCACTGAATATACCCCAAAGAAAGCAATTCATGACATTTAAATTATCATCACTTTAGGCCAATTTCAGGTATTCCTCGGGTAGCCTACACTACAGCACTCCTATCACTCCCACGCACCGCTACACCCCAATACACTATATTTAATTAAGATCACAGCGCACCACACGCCACACTGCATCACAAAGACTAAACTGAAAAGTATAGAAAAGTATACTATGTTTCCCTTGCATTCCACAGCACGCCACTTATTCTACACCACGCTATATTATTCATACCACTCCACACATCATACCACTAACACCAGTATAACATTCCACACAACGCCACTATACTCCACACCACACCACTATGCAATTCATCATCACACTACGATAGCATTCGCAAATACAATAATACTACCACATACCACTCCACACTACACCACTGTTCACATAATACCACTCCACACCACTATATCACTTTGCACCCCGTAACTCACATCATACTTACTGAATCCAGAGCACTATACAAGGCATAAATAATACACACACACTTAAAACACACACACACACACACACACACAGCTTGCACAAAGATCAATAGATTTCCATTTTTCTTAAGTATCGCCATAGTAACAATGCATCACACATATACACTAGTCAACAATTTATCCAGCGCACACACACACACACACACACACACACACACACACACACACACACACACACACACACACACACACACACACACACAATTACATCCAACCATTCAAGAATAGTTATGGTACACAAATACATATATAGACACATACACATCTATACACACATACATGCATCCAAATACATACACAAATCACCACATATACACAATCATATACAAATGCACACACTCATCTAGATTAGGTGCTAATATACATGACAAATACTCTTTAACTACTATGGCCTAAATACATACACAAATATTTCCATAAAAATATACAATTATCTATCTATCTATCTATCTATCTATCTATCTATCTACCCATCCATCTACCAATCCATCCATCCGTCCATCCATCCATACATACATACATACATCACACAATAAATGCCACTGCCCGAACAAAACATACAAAACACAACCCAGCCAAACGAACACTAGCATAATATAAACAGGGAGAGAGAGGGGGGAAAAACACGCCATAACACAAGTACGCGAAACAATGTAAAAACATCATAATTCACGCCACAAAACTATCACACACACACACACACACACACACACACACACACACACACACACACACACACACTGCAATACTGAGAAATACGAGAGGAGCCCATACGGTGGACTTGTAATTTGTGGGTGCTTTTATTGTTTGTTGATGATGATGATGATGATGTCTGTGATGGTGTCAGGGCGGAGTAATGATGCTTGTGGTGGTGGTGTGATGTCGTTATGATATGAAGTATTTTTTCAGTGATGATGGTGATAATGTTGGTGTGGTGGCGTTTGTGATGATGTTGAGGGTGGTGTTTGTTGTGGTGGCAGCTGTAGCGATTATGGTAGTGATGAGTTCGTAGTGGTGGTGGTTGTAGTGTCTGAGAGAGTGGGGACTGCAATGATGGTGATGGTGGTGGTGTGATGACGTTAGTGTGTGGTGATTGTGAAAGAGTGATGACGTAATTAGTGTCATTTATGTTCACAGTTCTTCTGATGGTAAAAGCGATATTTATCAATGTCACGCTAATAATTAAGAGCAAGTAATTTGTAGCGCTGACACAAATGGTAATTAGGTGATTGTAAAGGTGTGTGTGTGTGTGTGTGTGTGTGTGTGTGTGTGTGTGTGTGTGTGTGTGTGTGTGTGTGTGTGTGTGTGTGTGTGTGTGTGTGTGTGTGTGTGTGTGTGTGTGTGTGTGTGTGTGTGTGTGTGTGTGTGTGTGTGTGTGTGTGTGTGTGTGTGAGAGGAGGGAATGGAGGGTGATAGCCAGGATAGTGGAAGCTCCTGTTCCAGTTATGGCAGAGTTATGTTTATATGAAGATAGTATGACAGACGTGGAGATCATAAGCAGATATGACTACTTGTGGCCCAGAGGGGGTAGTGTTTTGGTCGTCATGGTCGTCCTTGTTACTGTTCTTATTGTTGCTGTTGTGTGGTGGTGGTGGTGGTGGCGGTGGTGTGCGGTAGTGGGAAGTATGGATGACAGATGATCTTATGTATGTGTGTGGTGGTGCTGTGGTAGTCTATGTATCAAGTCGGCTGTATTCTGGTGCCTAGTGGCCGTGTGTGTATATGCTGGTGATGTAATGGTGTGTGTATATGCCCGCGATGTAGTGGTGTGTGTATATGCTGATGATGCTGTAATGGTAGGTGAACGGAAATGCTGAATGTGTGTTGCTGATGGTGTTTCAATTGTGTGTGTTGCTGGTAGTAGTGTTCGGGCTGACGGAACAAGTGACTCTGGTGAAGTTGTGTGTGTTTTTGACGTGTGCTGATGGTGGTGGATGTTCATTGCGTCGTAAGGTGCAGTGCCTATGACGATGACTGTCATGGTGTTTGTTACTGTGACTGTGATAGCGAGTGTGATGGTAAGTATGGGGGAGTGCTAGTGTTCTGTGTAATATTGTGATGGTGTGCACAATACGGTGGACACAATATCTGAGGTGACGTCTGCGGTGTATGGTGGCGGATAGTGACTGTGTCTTTGGTCCAGTGTCTTTGATGATGATGATGATGATTGTGCTAGTGACGGTTGGTGCGAGGGAATTATGTCATAATGGGTGGTGGTGGTGGCAACATAACTTTGGTGATGAAAATGGTGGCTGGAAATGACGGTGCAGTGTATGGATGATGATGATGATGTCTCCAGTGGTGGCAGCAATATTGTGATGTCAGTAATCTCTGAATGTGGAGATGGCGTCTATGTTAATGGTACAAAGTCTATGATGGTGCACGTGTTCGTTTAGGTACCGGTAGCGGCTATGAAGTGTTATCGTATGGTGAATTGTGTATGATGGTGATGGTGTCTGTAGCGGTGGCAGCAGCACTATCCAGGGTGGTGTTAGTGGTGTCTGGTGGTGGGGATAGTGTCCGTGCGTAATTACAGTATAATGTTGTGTTTATAATGGTACTAATGTTAGCGGTTGTTGTGTGGCGTCGTATGGTGTCGTGTACATGATAGTGATGGTGCCTATGGTGGTGGGTAATATCCAGGGTGGTATTAGTGGTGTCTGGTGGTGGTGATAGTGTCCGTGTCTGTCGGTGTCATGGTGATGGTAATGGCAGGTGACGATGATAATTAAATCTGGTGGTGCAGGTGTCAGAGCCGATGATGGAGTGATAGTGCTATCCCTGACACTCATAATATTCTGTTTTAATTCATCACCTAACACATCAATTGAATGCACAGTTTTATATAGCCTGTATGTGACGCGGTAGAAAATATATAACCCGATGAAAAGCCTTACCCACAAAAAATAAAGCGATAGGAGATTATTTTGATATGCATTAGTCAAACGTAGGCAGTGGTTTAAAAAGGAATTACAAGTACTATATATTAAGTCTTCGGATTTACATAGCATTGAGATGGCCCTTTATTATTTTCTTTAGAACAGCTTATGATATACTTTAACGCCATTGTTTACACAGTAACACTACACCGGGTGCCAGTGCTGCACAGGGGAATCAGACGCGGTGCTAAGCTGGTGAACACTAGCTCTGGCACTGTGGCAGCAGCGACGTGGCACTCAGAAGCGATAAGAGGCCCTAGTCACACCGACACACCAACACAGCACCTCCCTTCGCAGTGCCAACACCAACAACCTAGAAAATAACAACTAAGACAAGCGCAGGGAGGGCGGGGAAAAGTTTGAGCAGGAGTTTGGTTTACCTTTTGAGCTTCGCCCTTTTCTTCTTGAAAGCCCTTTTGACTCTGATGAGGATGAATGCCGCGGTGCCGAAGCTGACCGACGGCATCTTCCCCTTGGAGGGTGAAGTGGTCGGGTCTTCCCCTTCCTTATTCATGCCGACGGAGGAAGAATAGCACGGAGGAGAAGAGGAGGAAGAATGTGGAGGTGAGGGAGGGCGCGCCACGACGAGGGAGGGGCGGTGGCTGGCGGGAGGAGAGAGGAGTAGCGACGTAGGACTCAGCCGGGACCTCGGGCCCTGATTGAGAGGTGCCACGCCCGCCCTTCCATCCTCTGGTCTAATTCACTCATCCACAACAACCACTTCGATGTCGTAATTATCACCTGAAGCAGTCACACGCCACGCCAAGAGGAGCGTAGATAAGCCACGCTCGAGGCTAAGAGAAGTTTTCTAAATGGCTCATGAATTTCAGAGTGGCTTGGACTGTCGGTCAATGATATCCCGACCTTGAGAGAGAAAGAGACGGGTCTTTGCCAGGGGTAGCGAGCGAATTCAGGGACTTTAAGTTGATTGATTAAATAACCCAGTTTCGCTCACATGTTTCTTACACCCCAAAGGCGAGAGAAATGTGGCCTGTCTCTCGCTTTCACAATATTTACCTGACAAAATTGACTGAGATGTTAGGTGCACTATCACAGCACTCTGCCAGCACCAAACAAAGGACTGGCTTCACTTTGTTTACCCACACTAGAATCACAGGATCTTACAGGCCTTTTCTGGTGTTTGTGGATTCTTATATTAACAGGTATAGACACTGAGAACACTTGCTAAACTACTTTATCATGAATAAACAGATAACGTATAGCTGCGAAAATTCTCTTTATGAACAGAGAGTAAGCTTTTAAGTAGGTGTGATTAATACTGTGACATCAAAATACTATAAGAGGTAAACACTGAATTTCATATATAGATATTTATCATGGTTTCTACTCACTACAAAAAATGATAACTTATGTACAAGAATCACAATCACTTTCCGACACAATCGCTACGGGTTTCGATGTTGCGGTTCAGTAGTACATCCGGAGGACCGCAAAAGAGGCTGGTTCACTGTACGGTTCACTCATAAATCGGTTCACCAGGTAACGAAGAGCACGAGATTACACTGCACTACCGAGGAGGGGAGGGGGTACTGAGCGTGACCCCTCCTCAATCACTGGAGGGTTTGCTGTACCTCCTTTTCGTTTCTCAGGCGGGAGTGTTAGAGTGAGGGGAGAGAGAGAGAGGGGAGAGAGAGGTGTGCTCCCGTTCTGGCTACACCACCGGTTCTGAGCTCCTCGACCTAACCCGACCCAGCCCGCTCCCCTCTCTCCCTCTCTCCATCCCTCCATCCATCCCCTCTCCCTCAACCCCTCACTCCATCTCTTTCTCTCTCAATCCCTTTATCTTTCCTCTTCTTCTTAAGGACTCTATGTATCAATGACTTACGTATTTAGGAATCTCTCTCTCTCTCTCTCTCTCTCTCTCTCTCTCTCTCTCTCTCTCTCTCTCTCCTCGTTTTATAGTTAAAATCAACCGTGATTTATTATTCTCTCTCTCTCTCTCTCTCTCTCTCTCTCTCTCTCTCTCTCATTTTATAGCTGAGATCATCCCACTGATTTTTACTGCCTTATCTTCGTCATTATCGTTATTCTTTATTATCGAAGTTTATCATCTATACTAATTTCACCAAAATTATCACTACCTTCACAATCACCATCACCACCATCAATCCAACCTTCACTATCATCACTACCACTATCGCTACCACCACCATCTCCACCATCAAAACCATTAGCTTGTCACTACTACCATCTCCACCATTACCACTACCACCATCATCGTTAACCCCACCACAAACCCCACCATTAGCCGCACCATCACCATTAACACCACCACCACCATTAGCACCACCATCACCACCACCATTGCCACCAAATCCCATCTCCCCCATCACCATCACAACCTTCCACATCTCACCATTCTGCTTCTCTCTCTCTCTCTCTCTCTCTCTCTCTCTCTCTCTCAGTAGCAACGTGTATTTGGCGATTTCATTCATAGTACCTCCTCAGTAAGGGTCGTAAAACTTTTTGTGATACTGTTTCCCCTCCCCTTGCTCTCTCTCTCTCTCTCTCTACCATTACGGCCACAAAGAGGCTCCCATCGACCCCACATCAGGTATTGGGAGTAGCCGCCTAACTTAATTCTGATCGCCCTAACTTTTCTTCCCTATGTCCTCTGCCTTCCTTCACCTCCATCGTTTATTTTCGTTACCCCTCAAGCTATCGTTTTCGTTGAGCCTTTACCATCTCTCTCTCTCTCTCTCTCTCTCTCTCTCTCACACACACACACACACACACACACACACACACACGTCAATCATTTTCATATTTATGGTCGTTCACCTCTGACACCCACATAAATCATTTTCTTCATATTCTCGTTAAACCTTTCAAATTCCTTTTTCCTTAATCCTCTCATATTCACTCATCACACACATACATACCTACATACATACACTCATTAAATCTTTCACTCACACGTTAGCCTTTTTAAAAACATACACATACATACATACATTCATACATACAAACATACATACATATATACACACATAGCCCTACATACAGAGCCTATACGGTACTCATTCTCATTAAGTTATTAATACTCACTCACAGCCCTTTTCACTTTCTATTTTTCCCTTTCACACACACACACACACACACACACACACACACACACACACACACACACACACACACACACACACACACACACACATACACACACACACACACACACACACACACACACAGTCCTACATATCTTTTCCACAAGCCTTCCATCGTTACACAATAAATCTTTCATTCACTCTCGTTAATCCTTTCTTATTCACTCTACTTATTTATTCATTCTCTTCATTTTATTTGCCAAGTTAAAATGAAAGAACTGTAGTTGTTTTCTCTCATCCTGGCTAAATAAAATCAATTAAACTCTCTTTCTCCCCTACCAAATACAGGCTTAACTCTCGCCCTTTCTCACGTATCAAAGGACATGCTGTAAAGCCATTCCATTCATTCTATCAATTGCAAAGCATTTTATATAGAAGAAAAAATAAATAAACTACTAAAGCACATTATAGTCCTTCTGTTCTCATCTGAGAGCACTGGGTCATCCTCACTACATCATTACTCTGTTGTGGTTGTAAAATTATTCACTGAGGCTTAGATATGAGGTACGAATTAATCTCCTTGGTTACTAGTCAAAATGAAGCCTCCAATCTGACTATACCCTGCCATCAACCCAACTGAAAAGGGTTAGAGATCCTTGAGGCTTAGATATGAGGTAGGAATGAATCTCCTTGGTTACTAGTCAAAATGAAGCCTTCACTCTGACTACATCCTGCCATCTACCTACCTGAAAGGGGGTTAGAATCCTTGTCAGGTTAAAATAAACGGATTATAGTTACTTAACTGCATTCTATTATACTCTACTATATTCTATACTATTCTATTTCTGCTCACGGCAAACGACTCTATTCATCAAACAGAAATTCCAAGGTCAATAAATGCCTTGAAATTCCCGCCCCCCATCTCATTCTTCACGCCATTCAAGGCAAAGGACCGAATTCTGGACGGCGGGTCGCTTTCCGGGGCACCTAAGACTCCAGGGTTAATCTCCGTAAATGCCACGAAGGGGAGTTATGGTGGGGGAGGGGAAGGGTGGGGGGTTATGCCGGGGGAGGAGGAGGGAAGGTTATATTGAGAGGAGGGGCGGCGGAAGGGGACCTATGTGGCAGAGAGGAGGAGGAGTTATATTGGGGTGGAAGGGAAGAGGAAAGGGAGGGGAGTTATATGGGAGAGGGCAGAGGAGGGGAGTTATGCTGGGGTGGAGGGAATAGGGGAAAGAGAAGGGAGTTCTGTGGGAGAGAAAGGGGAAAGGGGAGTTGTGTTTGGGGTGAGGGAGGGGTAGAGGAGGGATATTATGAGTGGGGAGAGAAACAGAGTTATGCTGGGGGCAGAGGGGAAGTGGGGAGTTAAGTGGGAGAGGGAGGGGAGGGGGTGTTATGTGGGCGAGGGAAGAGGGAGTTTCATGAGCTGGGGTTATGGTGGATGATGAGGGAGTCTGTGTGGGACTGGAAGGGGAGTTATGTGGAGGTGGGGAGGAGTTACGTGGAGGTGGAGGGAGTTAGGTGGAGAGGAGTTACGTGAAGGTGGAGGGGACTTATGCGGGGGTGGAGAGGAGTTATATGGAGAGGAGTTACGTGAAGGTGGAGGGGAGTTATGTGGAGGTGGAGGGAAGTCAGGAGGGGCGGAGGGGGGGGAGAGAGTTAAGGGAAAGGGGTTACTTGCACGCTAGACACACATTCCCATTTTTAACTTCGATCGCAATATTCTCTCTCTCTCTCTCTCTCTCTCTCTCTCTCTCTCTCTCTCTCTCATGCATACAAAGAACCAAGAATGAAGCAAGTCAGACCATAAGACATCCGCACTACTCGACAAAATTACACACCTACCTTCAATCGTCCATCCACATCACCTTCCATACCAAGTGTAATTAAGAAGCGTCATGGAAGGCCTGGGTGTAAACGAGGTGATTTACATGTTGAATAAGCAACTTTGGGAACAGCAGTCGTTAAAAAAGGACATAAAAAGATGGGTTCCTTTCGTTTAAATCGCCCACCCCTCACAGGATGCGGTGTTTAGAAGTGAATTGATGCTGCCTGATAGTTGTTGATGCTGGGAGATATAGAAAGACTGACAGACGGAGACAGACAGATAGATAGAGAGATAGATGTATACACACATAGACAGATGGATAGGGATAAATATGGAAGATTGAGACAGAAACAGACATAGACAGATAGTGACTGACTGACTGACTAATACTGGAGGCAGACAGACAGACAAATATACAAAAGGGATGGACACATTCAGACAGATGGGCAAGCAGACTTATACATCCATAAACATACAAAGTGACAGACTGACATACTTAAATCTCTGACTCCAATATAAAGCACTCCTTCCACTATGCCCACGACGCACCTGGGCCAGTCAATAACTTCACCTGACTCACTCTCCTCACCTCTCACCTTCCAACAAACCCATCTGCTCTCCCTGCCACCCACCTCAGTTCCAGCACATAATACAACCCATATAAAACTCACACTGCCCTCGCTCCCCCCCCCCACGCATGGACGCGCGTGCGCACACACACACACGCCACCCCTCAAACACTCACACCAGGTCCTTCTCACACGAAACTCACTCTGCCCATCCCTTGCCCCAACACATCCATATATAAAGGCATTCCTCATATAACCAAATACTCATACGATGCACCTTCCACACACATACCACCCCTCACACCACAATACATTCACTTCATGCATCTTCCTTCACACAAAACAAGACACTCATTCATCGTCGTCATCCTAACTCGTAATTATTCTAACGATATGGGCAAGGTTAACAATGAACACAGGAATATTAAAGCAGTATCAACAGAAACCATGGAAAATACTGTAAAATCTCCCTGGTGAGCTGGGTCATAGTTCTCTCTCTCTCTCTCTCTCTCTCTCTCTCTCTTTTATCCACTTTGTTCATCACTCAGCCAATAGTCATCCTTCATCATAATCCCCAACAAGAGACCTAGGTTACCACTCTGCTGAAATGGCAGGATATGTGGAGTCCATTAAAGTTCATAACTAGATCTGCAACCACAAATAAAACAACAAAACACCAACAAACAGCAAAAACAACATCAATCTGGGGCCGAAACACAATCGTCAAAAAAAATAAATGTACAAGAACAGTAAGAAGCACCACGAATGCACTAACAACAACAACAATAACAATAACAACAGCCAGGAACAGTACAACAACAACAATGAGACAAATGCACTTCCTGGAATCCACGTAAAACCCTCAATTTATTACCCTCACAAATTTCGCTTAAAGAGACGAGGAAGCGATGGCCGGGATGGCGGTACAGGAAGTTAGAATAACAACTATGCAGTATCACACACACACACACACACACACACACACACACACACACACGTCACACTTCATTCCGGCGCCACACACACTGCCGTAACACAAAATGCCATACCACACAATGCCACACCTCGACATCACATTCTCACTGTCAAACCACACACTGCCACACCTCACAGTCTAGCCTCACTGTGTCACACCAGACACAGCAGTACCACAGTCACTCCACACAATGCTCTATCACACAGTTATATCACACACTGCCAAGTCTCACACTGTAAACCGCACACATTCAATCCACACACTGCCATATCTCACACTGCCAACTACACACAGGCACGCCACACAATACCACACCTGTCTCCTACTGCATAAAACTCTAACACTCTTTTCTAATATACCAGACATCATAAGTATGACATTCCCCTACAGACAACAGGAATAAATATTAATGCCAACTAGTCGGTACTTCTTCAGGGCCTAACATTTCCCTTTGAAGACATGGAGGCGACGATGATACAACACAACCACAAACAGTAAACATAATCACAAATAACAGCTACATTTCCCTAGACACGTGGTTGCTGTGATTTAATGGTCGCTTTTACAGGTCAAGATAAATTTCACGAACAATCTGCTCTGAAATGTAAAGGAGACAATGACGTCATATTAAAGAATCCACCACACCAACCGGCTCTAGTAAAATTAGTTTTATTTTCTCCACAGCACAACTGAAGGAGGTAAATATCTACACGAACTATCCGCTCGACGTGGATAAAGGTCTTGATTAGGTATTAAAAGCCAGAATTCCCTTTGCGCTGCTAGGTACTGCTGCTTCCTCCGAGAACTTCAACAGAGGAACAAAACAACTAAACAATTCATATGCACTGACGAACACATGACGGAATATTTTGGAAGCATGGATAATTTCTGAAGCGTCCAATCTCTCTCTCTCTCTCTCTCTCTCTCTCTCTCTCTCTCTCTCTCTCTCTCTCTCGTTTATTATTAACAGCCTACTGATCGATTCCCCTGCCTCACCCTCCCCTTCTGCATTTTTTAGTTGGAAATTATTGACCTAAAGTCTGTTCAGTTCTCTTTTGCTTGGTACTCCAGTTTCATAGCTCTCTCTCTCTCTCTCTCTCTCTCTCTCTCTCTCTCTCTCTCTCTCTCTCTCTCTCTCTCAAATCTACCACGCTCCTTCCCTATCCTAATCTCCACCCCCCACCTTGCCCCTCTTCCATCCCTCCCCTACCCCCTCTCCACCACCCCCTACCGCCCCCCTCCCCCACTAATCCCCCCCTCCCTCGCAGTTTGTGTCATCAATTTCAACCTAATACGATTTACATACTTTCACCGCCGGCCAAATATTTTTCACGGCCGAGTATTTAACCACTGTACCGTGTCAGAGGTGATATGTCCACACACACACACACACATACACACACACACGTATTCCGACCCCTCCTCTCTCTCTCTCTCTCTCTCTCTCTCGCAATAAACACCCACATATCCCCCATCCTGATCACCGGAACGTAAGCAGGACGTAATGACTACAATATATCCGGGTCACCAGAGGGCTATGAAACGCACCCCTCCCCCCAAAAAAAAAATTGCATATATTTTTTTACTTTTTTCATTCTTGGGGGGGGGGGCTTCTGACCTGTGATAGTAGCTTTTTAATAGTTAAATTATGTTATTTTTCGACTTTCCTATATTCTTTTCAATTTAAGTATCCGAAAATTTCCAACCTGAATCCTGAGCTTTAACAGGAGATTAGTATAAGAATTTGCTGCTAGTCACGAAGAAGTGCCATGGAAAGGATACTGAACCCTAGTATTCTCTTATTATGCTATGAGAAATAAGCAAGGGTAAAAAATCTACTCCCAGTTAAAATAAATGAAAAAAAAAAAACAACTAATGCTCACTGATTTTATCCATCAAAAAAAAAAAAAATCTGCTAGTCACGAGGAAGTGGCGAGGCTAATAATCACCACTTATCCCTCAGTATGTTATTTATTTATTTATTTATTTATTTTATTTCTCGCTACAGCCTCATAACTCTCTTCAGCCCACAAGAGAACTCATACTAAGAGCTCGTACTGCTTGTGTGCAATCAATAAACAAGATATACCGGTATCTATTATTAACTTGGACCTAAGCGATCAATTTATCTTCCAATTTATCTATCTGTATGTCTATTTGTCTATCTATCAATCTACCTCTATTTCCTTTTTCTTCTTTATGGCTTTCTTTCTACCTCTATTTTTTCTCATTTCTTAATGGCTACCTATCTATCCATCTATCTACCTATCTGCAGTAATGCCTATTTACCTATCTATCTATCCATCTGTAGTAATGCCTATTTACCCATATCTATCTATGAATGCCTACTGATCTATCTGTCTATCTATCTATCTATATAATATATCTATCTGTGTCTAACTAATTAAGGTCATGAAAATTTAGGTTGTTGTCATTTATTCTGGCCTAATGACTGAACTATGGCTAATAAAACCTGATTATGTTTACTGATACAGGGCATCAAATTCAGTAACTATTTCAGATTTCTTCGCTCGGCGTTTCATAATGTAAAGATCAGGGAGAGAAATGCTTATTCTCTTCACATCCCATCCCTCTATCCCGTCCCCTATCCCTCTCCCTGGGCACTCTTCCCCCAATCCTGCTGACCTATCCTTGTCTTTAACTCACAAAGTAGTCTTGCTAGTTATAACCCTCCCCCTAACAGACAGCCATGAAACAACGCGTCTGTCACTCTTTGTACTCCTTTGTATTCCTCTGTACCCTTTCCGCGTTCTCTCCCCTACTCCCACTCCCTTTCCTTCACTACTCCCAGCCACTCTTGTCCTATTTTCCCTACTTCCTCCGTGAGTACCTGTCCTGGTGAAGCTGTCATATTACATTTGTGTGTCTCCAAAAAATGTCCTCCTCTGTGTGTGTCATTTTCTTCCCTTATTTTTTAGACTTCTTTACTCCTAACTTGACCCTTCCCGTGCCACACAGACTATACTACTCTAACTTGGCCTAAAACTGAAATCTGACCTCTAACAATCGCTTAACACTACACTATGGTGCTAGTCACGAAGATGTGCTATGGAAAGGATGCATAGCCGCAGCATTTCCTTTTTCTGTCACTGAGCTGCGTGAAATAAGCTGTAAAAGGACAAACATGTTTTTCTGATTTTTTTATTTTTTCTCCTGTGGCACAAAAACTCGGTAGCCACTGTCACTACCCACAGGCACAGACACACGACTCTTCCCAAAGTCTGACGAATACAAAGCGGAAAAATCGAAGCATCTGAAACATGCATTGGTAGAAATAAGGTCTTCACTGCATTTCGCCAGTTGTCAATTTTCTTCAGGCGGTGCTGGGGTGATAACTAATTCTGTGACTGTACTCTTTGACCTTTGTACTTCCTGGTATTTACACCGCACAGTACATTTGACATTCTTCACTGGCACGCCGTCTTTTTCATTATTTATCAACGCAAGTTCAAGGCGATTTCATTCCGACTGAGGAGGCTTTTCACATCTTTTCAATGCATAATGTAGACCATTTTTCATTATTTATCAGAGTAATTCCCAGACGATTTCATTCAGACTGAGGAGGCTTTACACATTTTTTCAATGTATGAGGCAGACGATTCTTCATTATTTATCAGTGTAATTCCCAGACGATTTCATTCGGACTGATGGGACCACATTTCTTCGATAAATTAGGTCGACGATTTTTTCATTATCCATCAGTGCAATTTTTTGACGATTTCTTTTGGTTTAGAGGAGACTTTTCACATCTCTTCCTTGCATGAGGTTATTCCTAAGCAGACTAAAATCGTCTGGGTGTAGGGAGAATGAAAAATAATACGTCCCCGGGCTGAATGGCTTGACAAGTGTATTACGAAATGTGTTGGATTTGTCACACACCGTACCGGACTTTTTTTTTTTTTATATAATGCAAGAAAGAAGGAAACAAAGGCCAGAAACATAACGATGTGGCAAAAACACTACCTCATTCGGAAGCTATAAAAAAAAAGGTTAAACTGCATTTATCGTGCGTCAATAACATACCATCTAGTAAACAGAGACGCAAATAAGCAGCCGTCCAGTAAACAGACGTAATAAACAGCCCATTTTGTAAACAGACTTGTATAATAAAGAAATCAAGTAAATAAACACACGTAGCTAAATATGGAGTAATCTAGTAAAGTCATACACGTAAATAAAAAGCGTCTAATGAACAGATAAGTAAATAACAGGCAGACTGGTAAAATATAACATGGAAATAAAGTCTAATAGTAAAGACATGTAAGTAAACAACCATCAGCACACACACACACACACACACACACACACACACACACACACACACACACACACACAAATACCCATTAAATAGTCTACTAGTAAACAGACAGGTAAATTCACAGCCAAAGTCCTCCTTAAAAATAAAATACCTTACTTCCCTCAGCAGTTCATCCACAACACCTGATGATATTATGCAAATCCTTTTATATTTCCAGCCCCAACTCCCTCTCTCTTTTTTCCTTTCCCCTTAACCTTTTATTCTTAATTCCCAACTACCCATTACTTCCTTTCTCCCTACTCCCTCTCCCTTCCCTAACTCCCAACCTCTCTTTTGCTTCGCCTTAACCCCCTACCCTTTTCTTTTTCCTTCCGACCAATCCACTTTCTCCCTATTCCCTCCCTCTTCCTTTCCCTCTACCTTCTCCTTCACCCGTTCCCCCTGTCCCCTCCCTCTTGTTTTCCCCTTGCACTCTTCTTTTCCTTCTTTTTTTTCGCTACCCCCTCCTTCCTCCCTACCCTCTACCCTCTCCTTCCCTTCTCCCTACTTCCTTCTTCCTTCACCATCTTCTACCCCAACCCTCTCTTCCCACCCTCCCTCCCCCTTTCCTTCTTCCTTCCCAAATTACCTCCCTCTTCCCTTTACCCTTACCCCCTCCAATTCCTTTCCCTCCACCTCATCTTCAAGAACCCCACCCCTTCAGCTTCCCACCCCAACCCCCCATCTTGTTTTACTCCTCCTCCTCCTCCTCCTCTCCTTTTTCTTTTTTCTCCCACCTTCCTCCCCTCCCTGCTTCTCTTTTGTCTTTGCCTCTCCTTCTCCTATTCCTTCACCACACCTTCATTATAACCTCCACCAGACAAGGGGTGAATATACGCAATGCCTTACCATCCGTCTCTAAAATTTCCTGAGCTGAATAAAATCGTCCAGGGATGTCTAACCCAATCCCCAACTCCTTCCTCAACCCCTCCCCACCATCCCCATCCTTCCCCAACCTCACTCTCCCACTCCCCTAAGCCATACTGATAATGCCACCAGCACAGCACTGATGGAGGAGGAGGAGGAGGAAGAGAATTACATATGATTACATAGGAAAGCAAACAGCAACAGACCTTATGGTCCTTTCGAGGCTCCTTGTTACAGAGAAGACTATGGCTACAAGATCTAACTCTACAGTCACAGTATTCTCTGTAACAAGCAGCCTCGAAAAGACCATAAAGTCTGCTGATGTTTGCTTTCTTATGTAATCCTATGGAGGAGGAGGAGGAGGAGGAGGAGGAGGGCAAAATTCAATCGACGCTTTTACTATGCGTCTGGAAGCTTTAAGGAGACTGCTCCCCCTCCATTTCTCTCGCTCTCTCTCTCTCTCTCTCTCTCTCTCTCTCCCTCTCTCTCACACACACACACACACACACACACACACACACACACACACACACACACACACACTTTAATTCTACCTGGACAAGCCCCCAAATTGCGATGGCTGCAGGTAACTAATCCACTTCTAAGGTACATGAAAATTCGTCAGACAATATCAAGAATAAAATAATACGTCCTCGAGCTGATAGGGTTAATGGCGCGTTGGTAGTAAAATAAGTGAGAATAAAAACTACAGTACTTAAGTCAAATATGAGAGAGAGAGAGAGAGAGAGAGAGAGAGAGAGAGAGAGAGAGAGAGAGAGAGAGAGAGAGAGAGAGAAATGAGGCAGTCTTTTGGCCAAGAACTGATAACAGCGAGAGAATCTAATGTTGGAGAGTTAAAGATGACTAAACTTCAAAGGGCTCGCTGGCTCTCTCTCTCTCTCAATGAAGAAAATTTTTTGTTGTTTGTTTGCGTGCGTGTGAAGGGGTGTGCGTGGGAAGGAGTGCGCGTGCGTGCCTGTGGGTGAAGGTGCGTGCATGGCTGCGTCTGTGTGTATGTGTGTGTGTTGGGGGGAAAGACCATTCAATAGTTAGTGGAAGTGAAGAAAGGTCTGAGTGAGGAGTTAGGAGAGTATGTTAGTTGTATGATGAACAGGGAGAGATATATGATGGAGAGGAAGTTGTGGGGTATGACGGGAATGTATCTATGTTTGTGGGGTATGACGGGAATGTATCTATGTTTGTGGGGAATGACGGGAATGTATCTATGTTTGTGGGGAATGACAGGAATGTGGCTATGTTTGTGGGAAATGACAGGAATGTATCTATGTTTGTGGGGAATGACGGGAATGTATCTAAGTTTGTGGGAAATGACAGGAATGTATCTATGTTTGTGGGGAATGACAGGAATGTATCTATGTTTGTGGGAAATGACGGGAATGTATCTATGTTTGTGGGAAATGACGGGAATGTATCTATGTTTGTGGGAAATGACGGGAATGTATCTATGTTTGTGGGGAATGACGGGAATGTATCTATGTTTGTGGGAAATGACAGGAATGTATCTCAGTTTGTGGGGAATGACGGGAATGTATCTCAGTTTGTGGGGAATGACGGGAATGTATATATGTTTGTGGGGAATGACAGGAATGCATTGGTGTTTGTAAGGAATTGTAGGAATGTATCTGTGTGACAACTTTATAGATGCGATTGCCTGGATGTATGATGACAATGATAAGATGATAAACAACAGCTCTCGAGGAGGCTTTTGAAACAAAGTGGTAGAGGAATGGCCTACATCCTAATGGACCCACATTCGAATCACGGCTGAGGCAGAGAACAGTTAAAGGATCTGCATTTCGTTAAAGCAAACTTTACTAATCCAGCAAGAGACCCGTCAGCAGGGCGTACAGCGCCGAAGTGGCGACATGAGGGGGTGAAGTAAGGTATATAGTAGGACTGCTTGGACTTCAGGGAACGGGCTGTTATGTCTATGCCCAGAGTCGGACACATAATAAAGGGAAAACAAAAGAAAAAATCTCCAAAAACTTCCTCCAGAAAGAAAGGTTTCTCAAGAATTACAGTAAATAATATCCTACTGTGGTAGATACAATACACCATAAAATACGCCATCAGATTTAAAGGATTAAATAAATGACCTGGATGACGTCAGAACAAAGCAGCGAGGTCACGTCCTGCCTTACATGTCAGGTGGTCGCTTAGATGAGATTGGAAGACGAAGCTGATTTAAAAGTAACAACATGAAATTATTAACAAAGTAGATACGTCTGGTATTTTGAATGACCTGTAATAACGTAACCATATCTTTTTCTAAGGAACTAATGTGAATGTATTAAAAAAAAAAAACTAAGAAGGCACTGCTACCAATCAACTACAGAAAATGGCAAGGGTGTTAGACAAGGAGATACAAAACAGACGACGCTAAAAATACAAAATTTGATTACGTGTTTACAGAATATTTTCAGAATTTTACCCTGAACCACAAAGTACTTTTAAAATTACATATGGTGAGCGATGGAGCCTTTTCCCCCGCCCGACAGTCTACGGAAAGCTGTCTTCGGTTAATTCCGGGGTGAGATGCATGATACGACTGCTGAATGGAACACGAAGGGTCTGGAAATAAGGATGAGGATGAATCGAGACGCCCAGTTAAATCTACGAAAAACAGAAAATAATACGCAATAATTTACAAGGAAACACAGATAAACAGACAGTTAGACATACATACAGATATAGATAAGCAGACAGATAAACGAAGATGGTTAGATAGACAGATAAATACAGACAGATAGATAGATAAATAGATAGGCGGCCAGGCACTTCAAATTGTTCCGCTTCAAGGCAAGAAAAATAAGCGATAAGGAGGAATGGAATGGAGCACTTTGGGTACGCAATATCACACAATGGTGAGTAAAATGCCATTATTTGGAAGTACAATGCATATTCAGTGTGTCATTTATGTTCTAACTTACGAACCAGAAACCAGGGTCCGCATTCACACCCGGTAAGGAAGCTCCCTAACACCTCTTCCTTAGCGATTTACTTTCCAAACTATCCATTAATATCCTCTTTTTTACTTCTTATATCTTTTTAACATCGGCATAAATTGCATGAATAAAACACAAGAATACAGCAACGGAGTAGAATCAGAAATAAACCTGTTAAGGAAGGGGTGTTAAGTAAGCTTCCTAACAGCACAAGAATACCTCCCCTGAAATCCAACATAATCCCTGGAACATAAACACAC
>NC_137000.1:27589299-27596799 GCF_032717465.1 Coenobita brevimanus
TCAATAAGCTGCAAAAGGATGAAAATTTGGGACAGGCTAAGGAGAAAGCACTATAACTCTCTCTCTCTCTCTCTCTCTCTCTCTCTCTCTCTCTCTCTCTCTCTCTCTCTCTCTCGTTCCTAATGTGCTATTACTTCTAAAGGTTCACATTTATCCTTTCAATCCTACTTCGCTTATTTTCGTTTTAATTCAGCCATCACTAGATTATTTAATTTAACTTAGGGAAGATTTTAGTAGCGACCGGGTTAATGATGGCTAAATCTATCAACGTCAGTTCGGAAAATCTCTACTGAACTAAATATTTTCGTTTAGGAAGATAAACAAGAACATAAAATGCGTCACTGGACTGAAAGGATCAAACTACTCTTTCCTCTCTTCCTTCCTCTTTATTCTCAGTATTTCTGGTATCCTCTCTCCCTCTTATTCTGTTCTGTATATAATTCTCCTTTATTGCTCTTATTTTTCTTCTCATTACCCCAGAGACTGCTCACATCGTTTCCCTTTACTAGCCTCATTTTGCCTCTCCCTCTTTCCCTGTCTGTTTTTCCTGCATGATATTCTGTTCTCCCTTATCATTATCAACTTCTCAATTTCCTTTATTAAAGTCATTTTGTCCCCCCCCCCTCTCTCTCTCTCTCTCTCTCTTTCTCACACACACACACACACACACACACACACACACACACACACACACACACACACACACACACACACACTATTACACCTACCCACCAAATCACTCTACCTTTCAACAACCACCCAACTGAACGTCCCTGCTGAACGCATATATCATTTGCATATTAATTGTAGTTATTAATCCGCTTGTTTCTCGCATTGCAGCACGCTAGGCAACACGCTCAGGCGAAAATGTTGGTGCAATTCAGTGTGCAAACTTTTGCTATCATTTTCCATCAGTTCTACGTACCGTATATATATTCCAGTCACACCTGCTTTTTATATCATCAAGGTATATTCCATTTACACCTGTTTTCGTGTTCAGTCACACCTGCTTTTTATCTCATTACGGTATACTCCATTTACACCTGTTTTCGTGTATACTCGTCACACCTGCTATTTATCTCATTAAGGTATATTCCATTTACACCTGTTTTCGTGTTGTCACACCTGCTTTTTATCTCATTAAGGTATATTCCATTTACACCTGTTTTCGTACATACTCGTCACACCTGCTTTTTATCTCATTAAAGTATAATCCACTCACACCTTTTTTTTTTTTTTAATCTCATGATTTTATTCCGATAATTTTCACGTGATTTTATTTAATACAGAAAAAATCCCAGGTCTAAATGGGTTAAAGAAAAAGTCAAAATCCTATATACAGGTACACGGATGTTGGCGCATAGTCTCTCAATCTCTCAATTTCCTTCACTTTTCTGACGTCAATAAAGATGCCTGGCAATTTCCTCCATCTTTTCTGACGTCAATAAAGATGCCTGGCAATTTCCTCCATCTTTTCTGACGTCAATAAAGATGCCTGGCAATTTCCTCCACCTTTTCTAACGTCGAAAAAGATGCGTGACAATTTCCTTCACTTTTTCTGACGTCAATAAAGCTGTGTGGATAAGGTGACAGCCATTTCCGGTCACTTCTATACACCTTTACTGAAGCATGCAAAGGTACGTTTCAAAAACACATTCGCTGATTGCAATACGGTATGTAATAAGGAGACAGTACAGTATTTTTCTTGTCAAAATTCGTCTACTTCTAATTAGCGAAAACAAGGTATCATTTCATTTCCAATCAAACTAGACTGATTTGTGGATATCCAGGTTCGCTCATGGTTGGTTTCCTGTCAGCGCTCTCTCTCTCTCTCTCTCTCTCTCTCTCTCTCTCACACACACACACACACACACACACACACACACACACACACACACACACACACACTGAAACCACCAATTTTTGTACCGTGGTTCTCTTACACACACACACACACACACACCAAGTAAAGCGGTTAGGAGCCACATGAAAGGCGGCGTGGATGTGCCTTCATGTTCCTCTTAAGCGCATTCATGTATCCAACGCTGGGGATGAAAGACCGCCGGGAAGGAAAGAGGGTGGAGTGGAAAGAGGAGGGAGGGTTTGATGGAGGGAAGCAAGGAGGGAAATAGAGAGGAAAAGGGAGAACAGGGAGAGACTGATGGAGAAAAGTAGGGAGGGAAACAGGGAGGAAAGGGGAGAACAGGGAGGGACTGATGGAGATAAGTAGGGAGGGAAACAGGGAGGAAAGGGGAGAACAGGGAGGGATTGATGAAGATACGTAGGGAGGGAAACGGGGATGAAAGGAGGGAGCGATTGATGGAAAGATGTAGGGAGGGAAACCGGACGGAAATGAGGGGGGAATGAAGGAAGGAAACAGGATGGGAAACGGGGAGGAATGGAAAAAAGACGGATGGAATGAAGCAGGTAAGAACAGAGAAAAACAGGGAGCAATGGGGAGAGACTGAAGGAAAGATGCAGTAAGGGAAACAGGAAGAAATAAGAGAAGAGGGAGGGAAGACGGGAAGCAGGAAGGGAAAAAAATGTATGGAGCGAAGGAGGGGGAGACCAAGTGTGAGAAGGAGGACGCTACATATAGAGGGGAAAGGGGACAGGTACAGTAGAGAGGAATGGAGGAAATAATATCGGAGTGAATAAGCAAAACGAAAGAAAAAATGTCACACTAAAGTGCCATGGATGTGCCTTCATTTTTTTTTTTATCGGCCTCACATCCAGCAGCGACAGAAAAGACTACCATGAGGGAAACACGAAGGACTGGAGGAAAGGAGGAAGACAGAAAGGGCTGGAGGAAAGGAGGAAGACAGAAAGGGCTGGAGGAAAGGAGGAAGACAGAAAGGGCAGGAGGAAAGGAGGAAGACAGAAAGGGCAGGAGGAAAGGAGGAAGACAGAAAGGGAAGGAGGAAAGGAGAAAGACAGAAAGGGCTGGAGGAAAGGAGGAAGACAGAAAGGGCAGGAGGAACGGAGGAAGACAGAAAGGGCTGGAGGAACGGAGGAAGACAGAAAGGGGAGGAGGAACGGAGGACGAGGGCTGAAGGAAAGGAGGGAAAGTGGAGGAGTTGGAGGGAAGTAAGAGGTAGCAAAGAAGGGCCATGAAAAAAACAGATGAACGTGCTTTGATGCCCTCTTTTAAAACGGTGCATCCAGGACTGAAGAGAAAGACTGCTAGGACAGGAGGGAGACACTGAGGAGGAGGGAGGGAGGAAAGCAGGGAGAGATGGAGAAAAGGAGGGAAACATGGAGAGAAGCTGAGAGGGACATGAGCCTTCACGCCCCTTTTAAGCGCTTGATATATTCCGCCGCGGGATGAAAGACTGCTACGAGAAAGAGAGGGAAAAGGGGAGGAATGGAGGTAATCAGAGATGAATGCAGTGAAGGAAGGAGGGGAACAGGACGGGAAAGAAGGAATGAAACAAGAAAAAAAGGACGGAACAGGAGGAGAAAGAAGGAATGAAACAGGAAAAAAGAATGAAACGGGAAAGGGAAAGAAGGAATGAAACACGAAGAAAAAGAAGGAATGAAACAGGAAGAGAAAGCGGGAATGAAACGGGAAAAGGAAGAAGGAATGAAACTGGAAGAAAAAGATGGAATGAACAGGAAGAGGAGGAAGGAATGAAACAGGAAGAGAAGATGGAATGAAACAGGAAGAGGAAGAAGGAATGAAACAGTAAGAGGAAGAAAGAATGAAACAGGAAGGGGATGAAGGAATGAAACTGGGAGAAAAAGAAGGAATGAAACAGGATGAGGAAGAATGAAAATGGAAGAGGAAGAAGGAATGAAACAAGAAGAGGAATAAGGAATGAAACAGGAAGAGAAAGAAGGAATGAAACAGGAAGAGAAAGAAGGAATGAAACAGGAAGAGGAGAGGGAATGAAACAAGAAGGGGAAGAAGGAATGAAACAGGAAGAGGAAGAAGGAATGAAACAGGAAGAGGAAGAAGGAATGAAACAGGAAGAGGAGAGGGAATGAAACAGGAAGAGGAAGAAGGAAAGAAACAGGAAGAAGAAATGAAACAGGAAGGGGAAAGAAAGAATGAAACAGGAAGAAAAAGAAGGAATGAAACAGGAAGAGAAAAGAAAGAATGAAACAGGAAGAGGAAGAAGGAAGGAAACAGGAGGAGGAAGAAGGAAGGAAACAGGGTAGAAAGGAGGGAGGGAGAGAGAGTAGAAGTAGACAGGAATACCCCCTTGGATGAGTGCCTGTCACCCCATTTAAGTGCTCTAATATATCAGACGAAGGGATCAAAGACAGACAGAAGGGACGGGTGGAAAGGGGAAAGAGGTAGGAATGAGGAGACGAAAAGGGGGAAATACGGAGAAATGAGGGGACGAAAAGGGGGAAACAGGGAGGAATGAGGGGACAAAAGGGGAGAAACAGGGAGGACTGAGACGAAACGGAAAATAGGGAGAAATGAGGGGACGTGAAGGGGGGAACAGGAATGAATGGTGGGACGAAAAGGGGAAAACAGGGAGGAATGAGGGGACGAAAATGGGGAAAACTGGGAGGAATGACGGTATGAAAAGGGGGAAACACGAAAGACAGGGAGAAATGGAGGGACGAAAGGGGGAAACAGGGAGGAAGATAGGAAGGAATGGAGGGACGGAGGGAGGGAAAAAGGAAGGAAGAGAGGAAAGAAAAGATTCATGAAGTGAGACAAGAATGGCACCATGGATTTGACGCGATGTCCGATGTCCAAGTGATGAAAGGCTGCCAGGATGGAAACAGGGAGAGGGGGAGAGGAAGAGAGAAGTAGGTAAGGCACACTGGGAGGAAGGGAAAGTGAGAAGTAAGGCACACAGAGAGGAATGGACAGAAAGAGAGAGAGGAGATAGGATAAACGGGGAGGGAGAGAAAAAGAAAAGGAAGTAATGTTTACAAGGAGGAAGGGAGAGAAGGAGAATGACAGAAAGACAACAGGGAAAAGGGAGAGAAAGAGAGTTAAAGGAAGTGCACATGGAGAGGGGGGAAGGAAAAAAAAAGAAAAAAAAAAAAGAAGGGTGTCAGAGAGGAAAAAAAAAAAAAAAAGAGAGAAGGGTGTAAGAGAGGGAAAAAAGAGAGAGAGAGAGAGAGAGAAGGGTGTAAGAGAGGAGAAAAAAAAAAGAACGTTGTGAGAGGAGAAAAAAAAAAGAGAAGAGTGTAAGAGAGAAAAAAAGAAGGTTGTAAGAGAGGAGAGAGAAAAAAAGAAAGGCTTGTAAGAGAGGAGAAAAAGAAGAGATAAGGATGGAAAGAGGAAAGGAGGAAGGGCAAAGGGGAGAGCATGGAGAGAGGGAGGAATCTGTGGAATATTTAGAGAAGGTTAATTAGTGAAATGAAAGGTGGTCATGGATGTTCATGTCCCATCTGAAACGCTCCGATGTATCCAGGCGTGAAATGAGGGACTACCGAGAGAGGAGGAGGAAGACAGGGAGGAATAGCGGAAGGGAGGAATGGAAGGAGGAAAGTACTGATGGAAGAAAGGATAGACGGAAGGAAAGTGCTGACTGAAACACGCAAGTATAGATGGACGAAAGAATAGATGGAAGGAAAGACAGAGATGGAAGAAAATACTGAAGGATGGAGTGGCAGGGATGGAGGAGGAAAAAACTGACAAAGAAGCAGAAGAGGAGGGAAGGAGAGGAGGAGGGAATCAAGGAGGGAAACAGGAAGAACTGGGAGGGAAGAAGGGAAGGAGGAAGAGATAGGTCGGGACCTAAGAGACACTGACAATTTGACGTGATGTTACCTTTTAAGCGATTTGGTGTACATGCGCGTGAGATGAAAAAAGTACCAGGTAGAAGTGGAGGTATATAGGAAAGGAGACTAAGGATGGAAAGAGGGAAGGAAGGAGGAAAATTGGGAGGGAAGGAAGGAGGAAAATTGGGAGGGAAGGAAGGAAGTAGGGAGAAAAATAGGGATGGAAGGAGGGAAGTAGGGAGGAAAATAATGAGGAAAGAGGCACGTAGGGAGGAAAACATGTCCAGAAAGATGGAAGCTGGGAGAGAAACGGGGATGAAAGGAGGGAATTACGGAGGAAAACACAGAAAAACGGGAAAAAGGAAGGAAACAGGATAAGAAGAAGTGGACATGAAAGAAGGATTTGAGCTGATGTTGCCTTTAAAGCGGCCACAGGGATTCAGAGGTGGGATGAAAGACGGCCAGGAAACAGGAGGGAAGGGAAGGAAGGAGGAAGGGGAAGGAAGGAAGGAAGGAGAGAGACAGAGAGAGAGAGAGAGAGAGAGAGAGAGAGAGAGAAAGGAAGACAAAGAGGGAGACAGGAGGAAATGGAAGAAGGAAGGAAGGGAGGGAAGGTGGAAGAGAAGAAAGGAGGGAAAGAAGAAGATAGGATGGAATGAATGAAAGGAGGGAGACAGAAAACATGGTGGAGGGAGGGAGGGAGGGAGGGAGGGCGGAGGAGAAGACTAATATAAAGACAGACGGGTAGAGAAATAGACAGGTAGACAGATACGGTAGATAGACAAATAGATGATGGATGGAGATACACTGAGAGATAGTCAGATACACAAACAGACAGAAGACAGACAGATAGGCAGACACATACACGGACATACAGATGATATAGATGAATGGGAAAAGATAGAAGATATATGACAGACGGATAAATAGATAGATAGATAAGGATAGATATAGATAGAAAAAACAGAAAGATTAAGACTGACAGACAGACAGATAAACAGACAGACAGATACAGAAAATATGAATTTTATATATACATCGAGAGAGAGAGAGAGAGAGAGAGAGAGAGAGAGAGAGAGAGAGAGAGAGAGAGAGGAAAAGAAATGGTAGGGGACGAGGAAGAGAAACGGGAAGGGAAGAACAGAAGCAGGAAACGGGATAGAATGTGAAGAAGAAAAGGGTGAGAGAAGGAGAGAAAGAGTGAAGGCAAGAAGAACAGAAGGAAGAAGTGGAGAGTGTACGTAGAGTGAATGGAGAATGATGACGGAGAAAGGGAAGGAAAGGGAGAAAGGGAAGGAAAGGAAGAAAGGGAAGGAGAAGGAGAAAGAAAGAAGAAAGAGAAAGGGAATGACAGGGAGAAACGGAAGGAGAGGAAGGGAAGGTAAAAGAGGATTCTGTGCAGGAAGGAGAGAGACAGAAATGAGTGAAAAGACAAAAGGAGAGAGGAGGAGGAATGTTGGAGAGAAAGGAAAAGAGGATGTAGAGAAAAGGAGGGAATTGCTGGAAAAAAATGTAGGAAAAAATACAGAACAAAGGAAAGAAAAAAAATGAGAGGGATGGAGGGAAGTAGACAAAATCAGAGTAGGAAAGAGAGAGAGAGAAAAGATGTGGAGGTAAGAAAGGGAGGAGGAGCATGAAAGGGAGGAAGAAGTAGCATGAACGGTGAGAGGGAAGAGAGGAAGGCACAAGGAAGAGAAGGAAGAAAGGACGTAAAAAGGAAGGGAAGGGAAAAATGAAGGATCATGAAGAGGGAGCAAGGAAAAAATAAAAGGATGGGTATTGGAAGAATGGTATGAACACTGAAGGAGA
>NC_137000.1:27599299-27629299 GCF_032717465.1 Coenobita brevimanus
AGGGGATTATGTGACGTCTTTATTGGAGATAGTTCCTTTAAGATGCGGATTATCCAGTTAATAGTCCACCAAATTTCAATGTACACACAATCTTAATATCCTTTCTCCTAATTTCAAAGTACCGTACACACAAACTTAACATCCTTGAGGTATCCTACTGAAAATTATCACTTCGGCGGATTTTAAAATTATTCCACAAATCAAACATCCTAGCACGGTCACTAAGGAAACTGTCAAGGGGGTATTATATATATATTTTAAAATGTATGGAGATGGAAAAAGACCTAACTGATACTGCCCCCCTTTTTTTTATGCAAAGAAGAAGGAACCAAAGACTAGTGTTGGTGTGTCTGGTAATTCTGAGTAACCAGAAATACACACAGGTACCCAATTACCTTTCCTTCACAAGTGACAAAGCTAACAGGCTATTGCTACACTTGCTGTAATATTACAGCAAAGTATTTCAAGGTCTTTGTCTTGTACTCCAATATGTACAGATTAGTCAGAGTATCGACCATTTTCTTCTTTTTCTTTTTATTTTCCTTTATTTTACGGCAAGGGGCGGATGAAAAACAATACAGCAACATACTCTTCACCTCCAACAATCAAATATGAGTACTTGCCATGTTAACCCTTTGTTCTGCAGGACGTCACTTCGAAATTTATATACTCCATCTTTGTCTTTTTTTTTTTTTAACTGATGGACACCTGCTCTACAAAAGGTTAAAAAAAATATCTCTTCTCATCATTTGCAGGTCACCCCATAAGTGAGGTTGATATTCCACTCTAATCACCGCCAGGTAATGAAAACACAGGTGCAAAAGCTAACCATTATGTACATACAGTTCCAATACCCTAATTATCGCATTCAAGAAGACTACGGAGACTTTGCAGGTCCTCTCTGTCACCGAGCTATTTATCACCTCAACATTCCCTTTTATGTTAATTGTACCTTTTTTTAATATATACATGGTTTGCATCAGTGACATGCAAGAACATACCTAGGTGTATATGTGCTAATAAATCGCAATGGAAGATCTGTTACGACACTTAATACACAACCCTAACCCCCATACACAAAGCTTCTCGGGTATTTTCACCTCGGCACAAAAATAATCCAGTTATTGAAGTACCATGCGACCAAAAGGAAAGCGGTAACTCACTTGCCCTCGGACCCGGCCACCCCACTGTTCCCCTCCCCCACACTCTACTCCTTGCACCGCTCCCTCCCTTCCTTGCACCGCCCCTCCTCCCTCTTTGCACCGCCCCCTCCCTCTTCTTGCACCGTTCCTCCCCCCTCCTCGCACCGCCCCCTCCCCTCCTCCAAAATTCTCCTCAATTACCATGACGTCAACAGGCCTGACGACTCAAAGGCCCCACCATAACGAGCTACATTGAACCTCCTTCCACCGTGTTTACCACCGACGCTCCTAGAGGGGGTATTTCTAGCTGACCCTAGGGCATTTCGTGACGGCTCCTCCTCAGCGATTTATGCTACAACTAAATAACCCACACGTACAATCAAGAAACAACTCCCTTCCCAGTTCCGTCTGAAGAAAATTTACAACTGGCGAAATACAATGAAAACCCTGAGTCTATTAGTGTGTTTTTCAGATGGGTTCGATTCTTCCGTAATGTACTGGTCAGACTTGGGGAAGATACTTGTCTCTCTGAACGCTACCCATGCAGGCCATGTCCATAATGATGAGATTTACGTAACATTTAAGTATAGTGAAATGGGAGTAATACATCGCTCAGAAAAAAGGACTACGAAGTTCCCTATGTACACGGTTTATAGTATAGAGGTCAGAGGCAGGGGGAACTGAGGAAAATAACTGGCAGGTTATCCTGAAGGGGAGCTTGGAAAGGCGTTGAGAGGGGAGGTGATGGCTTGTGCAACGTGGAATCAGAGGAAATACTCTCGTTTTACTTTAACTTGGCCTAAAATTACCCACTCTCCATCTTCAATATCGAATTATAGCATCAGGTTCACACTAGAATATGATGCTAGTCATGAAGAAGTGATACGAGAAGGAAGTAGAAGCGTAGTGTTGTCTTTTTCTGCCACTGAGTTACGTGTAAGAAGCAGCAAAAGAACGAAAATTAAGGCCAAGTCAAGGTGAAAGGGCTAGAGCGGCTGTTTTCTTTTTTTCGTTCCCCCTTTAAAGAGAGAGAGAGAGAGAGAGAGAGAAATGGGAGAAATGGAGTTCCCCCGAGCTAAGCCCTGTAATGGACTATATAGCCCCGCTAGGGTTACAGGAGGGAGCTACCCCTCCCGGCACGGCAGCCCGGGCGAGGCTCGAACTTGCAATCTCCCGATCACAAGTCCAGCGCGCTACCACTGTGCTACCGCGCCCCCCAGAGAGAGAGAGAGAGAGAGAGAGAGGTGGGGGAAACCGGAGAAAACTGGCTAACTCTCTTGAAGGGGGGGAAGGGAGGGTAATATTTTGAGGAAGATTTATGCAACATGGATCACAGAAATACTCGTGATTGCAGCTCTCCCTTCCTTACCTCCTTATAAGACGCATGGAAGAGATGGAAGAGGGAACTTGAGAAAATTAGCAAGCTCTTCCGAGGGGGGAGTTGGTGGGCGGCGGGGTGATGATTTGCGAGGGATGATATTGCGAGTTTTTGCTGCATGAACTGGCATTAAGAAACAGGTAATTGTTTCTGTCACCTTCCTTTTCATTTCACTTTATATTACAGAGAGAGAGAGAGAGAGAGAGAGAGAGAGAGCATGATGGGGAACTAGAGAAAATATTACTAGTTCTCCTGAAGGGCTGAAGGGTGATGAGAGAGGAATGGCGATGATTCATGCTACCGAACATGCAATACACAGAAAACATACTACTCAAGTCCCCTCTCATTTCCTCCTCACAGTATAGAAGTGAGCGAGATAGGAGAAACATGAGGAAATTGACGAGTTCTTGCATACCAGAAGGGCGATGTTGCAGGAGAAGCGGGAATGGTTTAAGTTACAAGTAATACCGTACACAAGAAACAGCTACTCGAGTGTACCACCTTGCTTTCCTTTCCCCTTTGGTAACACAGAGAAGAGAAATGCAGGAGAAACGGGAGAAAAATTTGCAAGTTATAGGGAAGGTTGTTATGAGACGGTTGCTACAAGGAATACATATGATATATACTGTATATTCAACCCCGCGGTTATCCTCTCTCCCTCCTTTGATTTTCATCTTTTAATCAGCCTCTGAAGGGGAAATTCCTGATGCAAGCGAATCCAGTCCGGGGGTAAGTTTTTTTTTTTCTTCTCTTGATAAACTATTTACTTCGTCGGAGAAGGGAGAACGCGAGATGAGTTTAACTGCAGAAGGGAGAACAAGAGATGATTTTAACTGCGGAAGGGAGAACAACAGATGATTTTAACTGCTGAAGGGAGAACAAGAGATGATTTTAACTGCAGAAGGGAGAACAACAGATGATTTTAACTGCAGAAGGGAGAACAACAGATGATTTTAACTGCAGAAGGGAGAACAACAGATGATTTTAACTGCAGAAGGGAGAACAAGAGATGATTTTAATTGCAAGATGATTCTCTGCATTTACTTTTGCGAGATGATTTCTTGCATATCATTTTCATACCAGCATCGCTTAACGTCAGAGATGTGAGAGCAAAGCCTCCGTACTTTGGAGTTGTTGTTGTTGTTGGAGAAGAAATTGATTGTATTATTCACATCGTCAATATCAACCAAATTACAAATGTTCATCTTAACACCAAAGGCCAGCGAAGTATCCTACTGATTTTTTTTTTCCAGCAGCTCCATATCGCATACTTTCTCAAAATTTAACACACACATACAACTACACTCCGAAAATATTCCCAGAAGCTCCATTACGGATCTCCTGAAATGCAACATACCCACGAGGCTTCAGTACTTTCTCATCCAACCCCTGGTATCCGATGGCGTATTTTACTAAGTCTTTATTGCTACCTTTAGACGACTTTATTAGATTTAGGATGAATTTGTTGTAGTGAACAGGTTAATAAAGGCCATATCTAACCTTTCTTAAGCTGTATAAAATCATGGTTATAGCAGAGTGCCTTTTAAAAATACGTCATTGGATAAGGAAGGTTAAAATTAGGTAAACTCAATTACAAGAAGTACGTATTTTTTCTCCAAGTGATTGATGGTTTTACAATTACTGGATTTTAGAGTGTGTGTGTGTGTGTGTGTGTGTGTGTGTGTGTGTGTGTGTGTGTGTGTGTGTGTGTGTGTGTGTGTATGTGTGTGTGTGTGTTTTGTTTTCTAATAAATATTTGAAAATGTGTAGTGTGTTTATATACTGCATTAATTTCCTTTTTTTATGCTGTGTGGATAAAAACAGTGAGTATACACCTACACACGAAATTACGGTAAGAATATTTCCAAACGATTCGTCCACTGATTCAATGTACACGAAAGCTAAACTCCTAGGCGTAAAATAAAGATAAATAAAGATATCTACACAGAACTTTGCTGACAGAAAAGTAAAGCCACATTACTGACTGATCTTATACCCCACGGTCACAATCCCAATGGCTAAGACGCATAAATACGAATCGGTCTTTATGGAAGAATTAAATAAGGAAATGTTGCCTGGGAAGATACCTTACAACAATTTTAAGAGTGTCCAAGACGGGCCGAAGACGCTGCATCAAGAAACAAAAATCAGTACTTACTCTCTCCTAGGACCAGCTGGGAACACAGTCAGCTTTCAACCTGTCTTCTACATCTCCACTTACCTGTAAAATAAAACAAGAAATCAGGAATTAGAGGAACAGGCAAGAAAATGACATGAGAGTGCAAACATTAATCTACAGTAGTATTACGACTTAGCACTCAAAGTGGGGAGATGCCAATTTTAGGTCAAAGTACTGTATGTGAGAGAGGGGAGTGTGAGCTGGGGGGAGGGTAGCGAAAAGGCAGGGGACAGGGCGATATTTTAAAAAGTACAGAAATACAACATAACATATCATCACCCCAAATAAAAAGTATTAAAATATTGATTAATTGTTAGTTATGGGAATTATAATCGTTTTCTAACCGGTATAAGAGATATGGGTCGGCATTCTCCCTCAACACCATTCCTGAGCGATTTATTTTGTTTCTTACACCTTACAGTCCTCTTCTGTGTTACACAAATCCTCCTAATAATGCCATACTCTGCATCGGTAGCGTATAAAAGGATAATAACCGCCCATATCCAAAAATAAATCGCTAAGGGAGAGGGGTTAGGGAGCTTCCTTAACCGATTTGAATACGAACCATGATAACAGTTCTTCCTTATAGATTTCTGTGCATATTCCTCTACCTTTTTTACTTTAACCTGGCCTATAATTGCCATCTCTCTATCTTAATACTACGTCGTAGCATGAGATTAACACCAGAATAAGATGCTGGTCACGAAGAAGTGTTATGAAAGATGATGAGCCATTGTATTGCCTCTGCCACTAGGATACATGAAAGAAGCAACTTGGTCAAGTATAAGGTTAAAACAAGGTAAATGATAATTCCTTCCATGTTATGCACAACTGTTTAATATTAGCAAACGAGGTGACGTCAGGCTAATCCCTTCAACCCAATGACGTATTTTCTGACTTCAATCTCTACCATCAGACAATTCTATTAAACTCTGGAAGGACTCACACTATAGTCCTTTTACCTTAACCTGGCTCAGATTCTCGTCCTTTTGCAGCTTCTTCCACCGAGGTTAAAGGCTGAATAAGACCTTCCTATGGCTCTTCATCCTTACCACGGCACTTCTTTGTAACTAGCATCATATTCTAATGCTAATCTCTTCTTCCAACTGAGTATTCAAGATGGAGAGATGGCAATATTAGGCCAAGAGAGAGTAAAAAAAAAAAATAATAATGAAGGTGTTACCGGATCTATTAGCTATCTACCCGGCCCACTTCGAAAATGCTGTCCTAAACCGAATAAAATCGTCTGAAGGCAGCAAGAAGTGCGAACAAATTAATCAACTGTGCAAGAGGATATTATGGTGTAACGTACAAACTAATTCACTGAGGAGCAGGTGATGCGCAATTTCGAAGGCAAAGGGAATAAGACTTAAATGGCCAATGCGGCAGCCCTAAAAACTCGATGACGTCATTTTTATTCTTACTGCTGTCAGACGATTTTACTCAGCCTAGGACAGCAAAACAGAAGTGAAGGGATTAACGACGGCTATAACTGACCTTCTCAATAAAATCGCCCGAAGATAAAAGGGTTAGCGAAGGATTACCTAACCACTCCACTTTGCAAAATCTTACCTGATCTAAATAAAATCGTCTGGAGATAAGGGGGTTATTGAAGGCTTTTATTTAACCCTTCCTGTCTGCAAAATCTATCCTGAACTAAATAAGATCGTCTGGAAATAAGATAAAAAGGTACTGACTGGGTTAACGTTCGATCAGACGACCATTATTATTATTATTATTATTATTATTATTATTATCACGATTTTACTACTATTAGGAAGGGACTTCAGTCTGTAATGGGAAAAATTTTGACAGTTTCTAACCCCGACGCCAAAAACACTCTTGAACGCTTGACAAAATCGTCTGGAGGTGGCAAGCATAAAAAATAAATATGCATAATCTTAGGCAGCAGGTATGAAATATAAAAATACATAATCATTCTTAGGTGGCCAGTATAAAACATAAAAATGCATAATCATTCTTAGGCTGCAAGTATCAAATGTAAAAATACTTACGTTGCAAGTATAAAATATAAAAATATTTAGGTTGTATCAAATATAAAAATACTTAGGTTGCAAGTATATAATATAAAAAAGCACAATCATTCTGAAATGGCAAAGAAAAAAAAATGCCTTTGCCCCTGTGAGCCCCTTGCCCACGTCACGGCCCAAGAAAAATATAACCACTTTTTAAGTTTTCCTCAGAAATTCCCCAAATTTTGCATGGAAGTTTTTAATAACCAAAGTTCATGGGGATTAAAATGGCACAATAACAGGCAAAGATTCTTATTAGACAGATCTGAATACTAAGACCATTAGAAGTGTCTCACCTCTACAGACTTTTCGCTATTGTTTTATGACTGCATTATTTGGACATATATATTATGCAAACGACAACTCACGACAAGGAAGAGCAAGTAAGAGACAGGGAAAATATTACAGAATGCACTTAACCCGACAAATACGTTACAGTATATGGATTATTTATACGGTGAACAATGCATTCAATTCAAAAACAATCAACTACACCTATGGTATATAATCTCCAATATAACAACTTAATATCTTTTTTTTTTTTTTTTTTTTTTTTATGCGAGGAAGAAGGAACCAAAGGCATGAGCCTGCAGTAATAGTTCCCTCCAAGAGAAAAACAAAATACAATACAGAGCCAAATTCAAGATCCGATCATTTTGAGATGCCTGGACACACTACGTTTGAAAGACTGGAGATCATAGGCAGAAGGAAATACAGACAGAGGGAGACAGTTCCAGAGCTGACCTGTTGCATAAATGAAAGACTGGGAGTAACGGTTAACTCTTGCATTAGAGAGTTGGACAGAAAAGGGATGAGAGTTTGCTGCTAGACGGGTGCTACGCGCCCGTCGTAGAGGTGGAGGAATGCAAGCAGACAGTTCAGAGGAGCAGTGACCATTAAAGTAGCGATAGAAAAGAGATAAAGATGCAACAGTGCGGCGAAGAGACAGAGGTTGAAGGGAGTCAGTAAGAGGAGGAGAGTTAATGAGACGAAAAGCCTTTGACTCCACCCTATTGAGAAGAGCTGTATGTGGGGAGCCTCCCCACACATGAGAGTTGTACTCCACACAGGGGCGGATAAAACCCCTGTATAGAGTCAACAATTGTGCAGGGGTAAAGAAAGAGCGGAGTCGGCTTAGCACACCCAATCTCTTGGAAGCAGATTTTACAAGAGATGTAATATGATCTTTCCAAGATAAGTCCCGAGTAAATGAAACCCCAAGCATGTTCAAGGATGATGCAGGATTAATCTGAATATTATTAAACATCAGTGGGTATACCTGTGGAAGATTTTGTCGGGTTGATAGGTGTAAGAACTGAGTCTTAGATGCATTAAAGACAACCATATTATTTTTACCCCAGTCAGAGATATGAGTCAAGTCAGACATTAGGTGTGACATAGCCTCATCCCTTGTTTCTTGAAGTAACTGTTGAGATGGGCGTTGCGGGAACCGAATGGAAAGGTGAAGGGTGGAGTCATCAGCGTATGAGTGGATAGGGTTAGATGTACAGCTTAGAAGATCATTGATGAATAAAAGGAAGAGAGTTGGTGATAGGACAGAGCCCTGAGGAACACCACTGTTGATAGATCTAGGAGAAGAACGATGGCCGTCTACGACAGCAGCTATAGAACGACCAGAAAGGAAGCTAGCGATGAAGGCACAGATAGAAGGATAGAAACCGTAGGAGGGCAGTTTGGAAATTAAAGATTTATGCCAGACTCGATCGAAAGCCTTTGAGATGTCAAGTGCAATGGCAAAGCTTTCGCCAAAGTCCCGAAAGGAGGATGACCAGGAGTCTGAAAGGTAGGTGAGAAGATCGCCAGTGGAGCGTCCCTGACGGAACCCATACTGACGATCGGAAAGAAGGTTGTGATAGGAAAGATGCCTTAAAATTTTTCTATTAAGAATTGACTCGAAAACTTTTGAAATACAGGACGTTAAAGCAATTGGACGATAGTTGGAGGGTTGGGAGTGGTCACCCTTCTTTGGGACTGGCTGAATGAGAGCAAACTTCCAGCAAGAAGGAAAGGTACAAGTTGACAGACAAAGGCGAAATAGTTTGCCTAGGCAGGGTGTAAGCACAGAAGCACAGTTTTTGAGAACAACAGGAGGGACCCCATCAGGCCCATATGCCTTGTTAGTACTGAGGCCAGTAATGGCAGAAAATACATCAACTGAAGAAATTTTAATGTCAGCCATGAGGAAGTCAGAGGGGGGAAGTGATGGAGGAACAGCACCGGAATCGTCTAAGGTGGAATTGGAGGAGAAAGTCTGTGCGAAGAGATCTGCTTTATCATTAACAAACTTCTATTCCTAAGTTATAAACTGCACTGCATATATTTTGTCCACAGTCTGTCGCGTTAAACGGTTTAAAAGAAATTCAGTACCGGTACTTTTATAACCCTTAAATAGGACACAATAAGTGGAAATTAAAAATGAAATTACAACTACGGGACATGTCTCTGCAAAATTTGCTTTTACCTTCACCTACTTAAAAGTGACAGACCATTTTCATCAAGCATAGGCCTGGCTTAATTTTTATAATATTAGCGAAGCACTTATGGTAACCTAGATCATTCTTTTTTAGGCTATACTAAAAGGATTTAAGAAATCACAAAATTATTTGTTTCTCATGGAAAAAAATGGTAAACAAGTACGAGGACTGCGAACACCATTACCGTTAAAACACAATTAATTCCATTGTATCTTTTAATCTGCAGCATTAACAAGAACATCAATAGCACTTCCTGTCCGTCTAAAGTAAAATAAAAATTGCATATCCACTGAATATGATAAAAGTAACATCAGTATCTGTTAGACCACAATCCCTGGTACTGTAGACAACAATTGTCTAGGCATCTTCAAGGTCACTGATAATTACTGGTATTTAAAGTATTTATTTCATTTAAATCAATATTATTTTTCCAATATTCCAATACCGCAGGATGATCCCAGGCGGTCCGCGGTAGTATGACTGTATATATATATATATATATATATATATATATATATATATATATATATATATATATATATATATATCACATCAGCCGTTCGAGTGTCCACTGCAGGACCGGCCTATCCCAACCGAAGTGAGGACGATACAGCCAATGTATCTCTACTAAGTGGCTAAGGCTGTCTGGTGGAGATGGTATGTAAGGCGAGAAGTGCTTGTACGTGTAATTGTAGTGTTGTAGTGGCTTTCGATGTGTGTGTAGTCTGTGAACCAAGTGTAAACGCCCCCGCAAGCAGACTGGGTGCAAGCATACTTTATAGTATGCGACACTGGTTCAACCACAGCACCCCTTATGTCCGCCAATGCAGTATGTGACCAGAAGAATGCTCCCAAATTTATTACCCTGGCGGGGCGCGAACCCTCGTTCTTCAGTATACGAAAAAAGCACACTATACCACTGCACCACTGAGGATCCATATATATATATATATATATATATATATATATATATATATATATATATATATATATATATATATATATATATATATATATATATATATATATATGTGTGTGTGTGTTGATTTTGGCTGGGAGTGGGAGTCATCGGCCAGGAGCCTTATACATACGGTATATTTAGGGGTCTTTGATAAAGCAAAGCGTGAAAAACAGACTCAACTGTACTGAAATTGATTCACTTTTTGTTAACAAACTGGAGGAATCCCAAATCGGTATTCTGAAATTACTGGCTGTAGGCTGTATTATAATAATGAGACAGTGGCATTTGTGTTATTCCACACCAACTTATCCAAAACTGAAAACTCTTACCAGCTCATGTCATAAATTTTCTTGGAATTTTCAGGAAAATCTATCTATCTGTGTATTGCCAGACGCCTTATTCCCATAAAGGATGGCCACAAACAAATCGCCTCCATGTCGCCCTGTTCCCCGCCATTGCACTGCCTTCTCCCCAGTTCACACACCCATCTCTCACATACAGTCCAAACCCCCTAGTACGCGCCTATATGGACAGCAGAGGACGGCACGTACTAGGAATTCGCGTACTCTGAATACATAATCTTTTGGAAAAAATTACATATGGGCAGCACCCTCCCTTCATGGGCAACCCTTGAGACTCCTTTCGGGCCTAAGTATTGTTCTGTACTGGGGAACTATCTAAGACATATTACCTAAGATAAAGTAAACCAACAAGATTATGGCTTTACTAAGTCAACAAGGATATGGCTAAACTATACCAACAAATGTGGCTGCTCACCTTAACCCAAGAGGACAACAGGCGACTTGTCTCCTGCACAACTCAGTTTCGGGACAATTCGGCATCGAGTCAATTCGCCGTCACAACAATAACAAGACAATTCGTCGTCATTAACGAAGACAGCTATGGGTGATGCTAGAATAATTCAAAGGTGACTACAGCAAGGAAGAAACTAGTTAATTAATCCACCAGTGATGGAGAGTGGAGACTTGTCTATGAGCCATTTCCTGGGGAGGATCAAGAGGATGATGCAATGTTTGAGGTGTCAGAAACAGACTTTGAAGGGTTTATGAACGAAGTGAGTGCATTAGCTAGTGAAAGTGTCGAAAGTGCTGGTGACGAAAGTGGTGAGGAAGATGGTGTGTCGAGTGGTGCAGGAGAGAATTCGCTGTCAAGTCCATTCGCAGTCAGACAATTCCCCACCCAAACATGGACTATTTCCCATCAGGACAATTCGCACCCTGGACAATTCTCTGTCATTCTATAAATACAGTGTGCTTATTATTAATTAATCATTTTAATAACCATCAAAGTCTATGTTCAATAGCGTAGGCTTTGGATATTATTTATTAAATGCACCTTTAGTCATTAATGACTAAAGGTGCACTTAATAAATAATATCCAAAGCCTACGCTATTGAACACTGATTTATATGGATCCCTGAAATACAGTTATTAAAGTACTGTACTGTATTGATTAATTAACAGTAAGTATACTGACGGGGAATCATCCATGTTTTGACGGGGACTTGTCTGACAGCGAATTGTCTTGGAACCATATCGTGCAACTCCTGCACCACTCGACACACCACCTTCCTCACCACTCTAGTCACCAGCACTTTTGACACTTTCACTAGCTAATGCATTCATTTCGTTCATAAAGCCTTCAAAGTCTACTTCTGACACCTCAGACATCACATCATCTTCTTGATCCTCCCCAGGAAATGGTTCATCAACAAGTCTCAACTCTCCATCACTGGTGGTTGGCGCTTCTTGGGGTGGCAAAGTCGCGTGCTCGGGGTAAACCTTAGATTTGGGCCACTCTTCGCCGCCGTTTCACCTATTACGAGTTCAATCCGCGTCACTATTAAAAAATACCCTAAAATTTGATAAAAAATACGTCCTCGCATACAATGAGGATCACGTACCGGTACTCTGAACTCGCGTACTGTGGGGAAGAACTGTACCTCTCAACTCCATTCCTCCATCCCATCCTCTGCTTTCCCCTCCCTCTCCTCCACTCCACCTCACTCACAAACACTCTCCTCGCTAGCCTCTCGCTCTCTATCTTCTCCACATGGCCAAAACACCTCAATGTATTTCTCCTAACGCTTTCTAATAATCCACAGCCGCACCACAAAGTTATTCACATCCCCTTTTGTCAGTCTATATCACCATTCAACTCCCATGCTTCTCTCAAAATTAACTCATTTCCACTGCCCTCATTCCTGACTTGATTCCTTCCACCAAGGTCCAAGCTTCACTTCCATATGATAGAGTTGGTATCACAAAAGGGTACTATCATGCAGTGACTTTTTTTTCTTCCATGCTCACTTCCCTATTTCTTATTACTGCTTTCAAAGAACCTACAACCTTTCTTCCTTGTTGTACCCTTTCAAGTATATACTTCATCCTCCAAACTTCCATCCTTACTTATCACACTACTCAAGTACTGTACTTAAATGCACTCCCATTTTCCACTTTTCTTTTTTTTCAGGAAAAATACTTCTATTTGGACATGTTACCATGCAAAAATTCTAAAGCTGTACTTATAATGTTTCTAAAGTTTGGTCTCATGGGGAAAATTTTAGTTTTCTAGCCATTTTTATTCTGTGCATTCTGAGCATCACCATCTGTTAACTTCCAACTGGAATCAACTGAAATTTGTTCAGGACATTAAAAAAAAAATAAACAAGGCTGGTTTATATTCAGGTATATATTCAGGTAAATTTTTTCTGTTGAACTTGTACAGTGTGAAAATCATTCAAGGAAGCCTTTTTCTTTTATGAGCGAGAATTCTTTAACTTAAAAAATTCAATATCTCAGTCAGCTTCCTACGTTTTTTATTTTTTTTATTCTGTGCATATTATCATAGTTCTACCAAACCTAGATGTTAGCTGTTTAGTCCTACATGAAAAACTGAGTGTGCTACAGAGGTTGCTAAATATGGTCTCAGAACTGTAAAAACCTACTGTTTGACAGATTTTTGACTCGGTCCTTTCTCATGAAGGATTAATATGTTCGTAACTTTTTTCTATGAAAGTATTAATATCCAATGCACACATAAAAAATTGAAAGATGTTATATGACTCCTTCATCATTTAATCATTTTTCAAAAATAAGGTTCATTCAATAAATACAATGAGTAAAATCTGAGGAATATGAAATACCAAACATCAAAAATGTCCATTTTCTTGAGGCTTAGAAACACAAATGATTAAATGTCAGTTTTAGCATGTTTTACTCTCAAATAAGTAGCATATTCACTTTTTACGAAGGTGCTGATTGGTATCTCATGAACTGAAATCACACAGCAAAGAAACGTTATATATAAGATTAACTGCGTAATGACCCAGTCTGCCTTTATCATTCTTGGACAGGTAATGCTGTCTTCCATTTTTTGTGATAGGGGGATCAACAATGCAAAGCACATCCTGTAGTGGCACCCCACAAATATCTTGCCTTGAAGATCAGTGAATGCATTCTGCCTGTCCACGAGGATGCATGAAACTGACTAGGATATCTCCATCACCATCAAATGTTGATCCAAGCCACCCCTTTCCGCCATATATACAAGCAAGGTACTTTCCTGGAACACAGTGACCCAGACTGCATCAGAATTAGGCTATATACAGGACTTGGCTGCTGGTATTACAATGTGATAAGATGCAACATGTAAATTTCCTGAACTCATTGAAGAAAAGGCTCAAGATGTACCCAAAAGAGATATTATGTCTAAATCCTTATAGGATGCACTGTACAAGTAACCATCACTGAAGAAAACTGGCCATTGGATGTAATATAACAGCATGTAAAAAATAGGAATTTGGTTATTTTATTTTTTTTAATAAAATAACCAAATTCCTATTTTTTACATGCTGTTATATTACATCCAATGGCCAGTTTTCTTCAGTGATGGTTACTTGTACAGTGCATCCTATAAGGATTTAGACATAATAAGCAACGTTGGGTCTGGTTAGTACTTGGATGGGTGACCGCCTGGGAACACCAGATGCTGTTGGCATCCCTACGTGTCAAGTGGGGTTGGTGGAGGATTAGTGCCCCTCCCTGTAAAACAATTAACTCTAAGCCATTGGCCACCCCGTCTGGGATACATGGCGTCTGGCAATGAATGAATGAATGAATGGTTATTTTCAAAAACTTACTTAATGATGATGGAGTAATATAGCTAACACCTTGGAATTTTTATAGCCTATGTGTGCAATGGACATTTATACTTTCCTGGGAAATAGTTTCAAACAGACAAAAATCCTTCATGACAAAATACAGGGTCAAAATCTGCCAAAAAGTGGGTTCTTCAGTGCTGAGGTCAGATGAGCTACCTCTGAAGCACTCAATTTTGCATGAAGTTAGGACTAAATAACTTCTAGGTCTGGTAGAACTATGATAATATTGCAGAATAAGAAAAAAATAGGAAAATCAGGAAAATGACTGAGAAACCGAATTTTTTGAATTAAGGAACTCTCACTCAGAAAAGAAAAAAAGGTTTCCATGATTAATTTTCACATTGTGCAAGTTCAACAACAAAATTTACCTGAATATCTCTTATAACTCAGTCTTAGGGTTTATTAAAATGTCCTGAGCAAATTTCAGTTAATTCCAGTCGGTAATTAGCAGATGGTGATGCTCAGAATAGGCTACACATAAAAATGGTTAGATACCTAAAATTCTGCCCATGAAGCCGAACTTCAAAAAATCATTAAAAAAAAAAGTAATTGGCGTACTGCTTTAGGATTTTGCATGATTAAATGGAAAAAGGTAATTGGAGTACTGCTTTGGGGTTTTGCATGGTTACATGGATTAAATATTTTCCTGAATTTTTTTCAAGGAAATTTATGACATGAACTCGGAGGCTTTAGGAGACTGACATGGATTAACCAATTTATGTTTATAACATACATTTACTGAGACATTTATTGGTAACCCGTACACTACACAAAATAAAGATAAACAATGGGATAAAGCTAACTTTATGAGTTAGCAGAAATTACGATTGCTTCCTTATTTTTATTTTTTTTTTAGTTTCCCCTGTCACTAAGCTAATAATAAATCTATAGCATGCTCATCCACTTGTCACCAGGAAATCCGAGCCACAGTCCTGATATCAATGGCTGTCATCCTGGCTGACGACAACAGACTGCTGCGCCAACCTATGTAATCTACTCCAAGGCAACAAGAAAACTGCCTTATCAAATTATGGCATAATGTTTTACCACCAAACATCCTACTAACTCGTGAACAATCAACATCATAATGAAATTTTATCAGCAAAGCATTTAGGTCAAACGCTTCCAGCGTAACTTTTGGCTACTGAATAACAACAGCGTGGAGTGGCATTTAATTAAATGCCCAGACAGAGCTAACTTCCCAACTCATTTTTAACTTCACAACATCTCCTCATTTACTCACCATGGCTTTCCCTGTTACTCCTCACCGCCTCCCTAGTCCACCAGCACGACGTGGAAACGTTGTATGCTTGATAACACAACATTTAGTTGACAAAAACGCGAATATAAAGATTCAACGCGCACACACCGCACAAAAGCAAACACGAGTGCTGCGTTGTCCGATCTCAGTGTCGGGACTGTGTGTGGCAGTATTTTTGCAGTTAATTACAGTAATGTTTTAGTAGCAAAGTTAACATCGCTTTAAATGCAATGTAATTAACTCGGTTAGCGGTGTACGAGAAACTTTACTAATTCTCCAACAAATGCCAACAACTAATGACACCAGCCATTAGCCGATGCGGACGAATGCTTTTTCAAATGCGTCCTGCTTAGTGGAATTAGTGGAGAATAGGCTCCTTTGTCATTTTGAGCTCATCTGCGTATGAAATGCTGATGTAGATTTATTTATTTAGTTTTCTGCTAGCCCCGGAGCCACACTGGAAGATGTACTGCCATGTAAAATGAGTAACAATTGTTTATGGACGCCTGACAGCATTATTGGAACCCCACATGCAGTCTCACCACTCACATAACCTACCGATCACAAACACTTGACAAACTTTGACAAATTGTTATAATACACTTAGTTGCATTTTGGATTGTGTTTATTATACTCGTAGGGAGCTTTTGATCTGCTAACCTGCATATAAGTCACGAAATACTTTTAACAGCATAAAAGAGCATGTGAATTATATTTATATATTATTTCCCTCCCTTATTGTGTTATGCATGCTAGACATGCCTCCCATTTCCCTTTCATGATTAGTTATATCCATTTGAAGCTGATGTAGGTATTTCCACCTCGTCTTTGGGTGGATGTCGTGGGTATACTGTATATTGTATTTATTTACCTGACGTGCACTGCATCTAATGTGCTATCTGCGTGTGTTGTCACTATCAACCACGACATGAAGATAAAATAAAACCATGGACACAAACTTATTATTATTTTTTTTTTTTCATACATCGTCGGGGATATTAACTGAACTTGCAATTCACCGCTCATCCTAAGTTACATGTCTTTGATTTGGAGGAACTGCAAGAGACAAGGGAAGATACTGTACTTACCCTTCCTTGTTCTTCAAGAAAACACTGATCCAGAGCTGGTCGTACCTATGTGAATCTGAGCCCACTCCTCATCCTAGCCAATATAGGTTTCTACGTGTACAGTACGCACGATTTGTGCTTCATCTTGTTTACCGTACTTATTTTTTCCTTGTATTTTTCACGGTGATTTTGGCGAGTCAGATTCACAAACAACGACAAACTCTCCATCTTAACCGTGATTTGTTTTTAGTAGGTAGGACGATAGCGTAGATTCTTACCATTTATCTCGTTCTTCCTTCAATAAATGTATACTACTTGAGGGAAAGATAATTTCCAAGACAAACAAGGAATTGGTCTTACAGGATAAACAAGGGACAAAAAAAGATTATGCATTTTTCTTGTTTCTCCTGCAAATAAGATAATTTTTTTTTTTTTCATGTTCTTCCTTCTTCTTTCGAGGTTAGCTAACATCTTGTCGAAAACATCTTGTGGTCGGAAATCATCTTGGGAAACAGGTAGTGGTCGAAAAACATCTTATAGTCGGAATGTACTGGCCGGAAAACACTGTGTGGTCGGAAAACATCAACATCTGCGAGTCGGAAAACATCTGGAGATCGGAAAACATTGTGGTGGTCGGAAAACACTGGTCGGAAAACACTGTGGCTGGAAAACACATTCAGGTCAGCTGTCTCCCATCCCAAAGAAGGTTATGTCACAGATTTTATTTATTCATTTATAGGGTATTTTGCTTTAGCCAAAAATATTGTTCCGATTTTTTTTTTTCATTAGCCAAACTAATTTCAAATAGAACGTAGGTGGAGATCGATTAATTAAAAATCTCTCTCTCTCTCTCTCTCTCTCTCTCTCTCTCACACACACACACACACACACACACCAGAAGTCTGATTATATACGGACATCTCACTGTTTCACCTGCACTTTCATGAGAGAGAGAGAGAGAGAGAGAGAGAGAGAGAGAATGAAAAAAAAAGAAAACAATGGCAATACGATGAAGAAAATTAAAACGGGACACCTGTAATATTCTGGAAGTCTCTCCTCACCTGAATAAAATTGTCTTGAGGCAATAAAAATAAGCTAAATAAGGAGTCACCGGATTCAAGGAGATTAGCTTGCAAAATCGTCTGCAGGTAGGGAAAATCAAATGCCAAAGACGATTCCTGATTCCACACAAGCTTGCAAAATCACGTTGCTTTTGACAGCTTCCCTTTAGAGCTGGTGAGCAACGGAAGACCAGTCGCACACACACACACACACACACACACACAATCCACCTACATCCCCACACGTAGCTACATAAACACCTGCACCTACAGCCACACCTTCGATACAAATCCACACCCACATCCACTGCTACTACACACCCACACATCCACATCCACACCCATACCTACACCATAAACACTCTCACACTCACGCCTACATTCACACACACATACCTACTGTACCTACACTATACAATACACACTCATACCCACATACAAACACCCTCTCCCACACTCAATCTCACACCTAGACCTTCGCTTTCACTCACACACACTCACAATTCAAACTGATGACATTTACATACTGACACACAAAATACCCAATACAGCACTTCAACTTTCACATGCATTATTCCCACTACAATGTCCCCTTCGGAATTCGTACTCAACCAGCATGAGAACAATAAATACTTACTGTCACCGTCTCCCGAGGACAAAGGGGACGATCCTAAAGTAAATCTCATGAGCAGAGCCTGAAGTAAAGCTCATCAATACTAATTCAGAAAAAAGTTGTGTCTATCACTGTATTTTCATTTCACTCTGCCCGGGATCAGCACATGGGTAGTAGCGAAGGGCACATTATTTTGAAGACTTATAAGATGGGGCTTCCTCTCGTATTTTATTCCTGTTAACGCCAGACGATTTTATTCAGCTGAGAGTGGGCCAAAGGCGACTGAGAGGTCTGATAGTAGTGGTGGTGGTGGTGGTGGTGATACGAGTAGTAGTAGTAATAGGTTCACCTGGAATGCGAACCCACTGGACTTTCTCGAACCCTCCCCGAGTTACAAAGAGTTACATAGATACACAGACTACACAGACTCCGAGATTATTTCTAAGGTGTCCGGAATGGTTATTACTCGAAAGACGTCTTACTCTTGAATTACGGAAACTTGAGACCAGCACAGCCAAACACAAGGTCCTCTCCCACGCTCCAGATTTCTCCCTGAAGCGCATACAATCGCCAGGAAGTAGAAGAAATAATCAAGAGAACATCGCCATCAACATCTTAAGATCGCAAAAAACGAATCCCATATACGTTCCCACACTAACAGCACCACAACTATACTTTTTTCTTTTTCTTTTTTTTGAGCCGAAGATGCACATGACAGGCTGGTGATAACTGGCTGAATGCAACAAGTCCGAATAACATTGTTGCATTTCAAATACTTACCGGTAATGTGAATCGAAACTTAACAACTCAAATACAACGAATAATTAGGCAGCCTGATCGTAGCAAGATGGAATTAAAGGAGGTCACTGTAATAAAGAAGTAACAAAAATCGTCCAGTGGTAGCAAGAACATGGTCAAAGAGGTGTCATCTTGGTACAGTAAAGATGTTGAGACAGCAATAAAAATAAAAAAAAAGGCAAAAATGAAAAAGAAAAGAAAGAGAAAAGAAGGCGTCATCTCATAAAGCAAAGGTGTGAAAGTAGCAAAAGAAAAACAGACAAAAAAGAAAAGGAAAAACGAAGCTTTCAATAACCCTGACCACCAGCAGGACCCGGCTGAGTAATACACTGAGATACATTAATGGCGTGTGTGTGAATTTCGTAAACAGCGAGGGAAGAGAAGCCGAGGATGCTGGATGGAGTTAAAGCTGAGGAATGAGATGGCAGGGCAGGGGAGGGCAGGGTGTGGTGTGGCCTGGCGGTAGGAGAGGAGGAGGAGGGAGGTAAGAGGGAGAGGGACAGACTGAGGAGGAAGGAGATCCGTTGGAATGAGGGATGGATGGAGAGGGAAAGGAGGGGAGGGAGCATGGTAGAGGAGAGGCATGGAGAAAGTGCAGAGAGTAAGATGGGGACAGACGGAGAGGGAGGAGGAATGGGGAGGACAGGGCAGGAAGTGGTGTGGCCTGATGGAATGGGGGAGGGAGGGAGGGATGAGGGGGGAGGGAAGGATTGAGGAGGAAGATCGGATGGATGGATGGAATAAAGAGAATGGAAGAAGGACTGGAAGAATGAAAAGATAGCAAGGTAGAGCATGGAAAGGCAGGGTGTGGTGGGAGGGAGGTAGCAGAAGGAAAGGAACGCATGGAGGGGAAAAGGGGAAGAAGTGAGATGGCGATGGAGACAGAAAATGACAAAAAGGTGGACAGAAGAAAGAGGAGAGAATAACGGAGAAACGGATGGAAGAGGGAGGAGGTAGACTGAAATGAAAAATATAAGTAAAGGTGTGATGTAAGGAAAGTTAAGGAGGAAGTAGAAGGAAGAGAAGGAAGAAGAATGTAGGACAGTTTGGGAGAGGGAAGTGAAGGAGAGAAGACTGATGGAGTGAGGAAGAAACTGGCGGGAAGGAAGTATGGATGGAGAGGTTAAACGAGATGTGATGGACGGGGAGAGGGATGGAGCAAGACAGAGAAGGATGGAGGGAAAAGGAAGGATATCGGCTGGGCTAAAGACGGCCATGAAGGAAGGATGCTGGATGAAGGAGAGAGAGAGAGAGAGAGAGAGAGAGAGAGAGAGAGAGAGAGATAGGAGTGAGGAGGTGGATATAGGATGGAGGAGTTGAATGTAAGAGTGCTGAGGAGGAGTATCGGAGAGCAGGAAGGATGGATGAATGAAGGAGGGAGATAGGATAAGAGGAAGGAAGAAGTAGGAAGGAAGAATGGAGGAAAAGGAGGATCTGATAGGAAACTGGTAAGACGGAAGAAAGGAACATGAAGAAAGGAAGAGACTAACTATGAGGGAGGAGGAGGAGGAGGAGGAGGCAGTGTGCAGACAGATTATTCCCACGCCAGCCAGAAGCCACCTCCAACCATGCTGTTAATGGATGCATCACCACGCCACATCCACACTGCCTATCCACACACGCTGTCCACCACTACGCCACATCCACATTGCCTATCCATCCACACTATCCACCACTACGCCACATCCACATTGCCTATCCATCCACACTATCCACCACTACACCACATCCACACTGCCTATCCACCCACGCTATCCACCACTACGCCACATCCACACTGTCTATCCACCCACACTATCCACCACTACTCCACATCCACGCTGCCTATCCACCCACACTATCCAGGCCACAAAATAAGGTGGTTAGAAGTAAGAAGGGTGAATAGGAAGCGAGGATATATTGGCTTTTGAAGAGGATAGGGATAGGGACGCCTTCACGTGGTGGCACTAATATCAGCTCTATAAACGTCCCTCAGCACTTTTCCTATCCCTGAAAAAAAAAAGAAAAGGGACAAGAAATGAGACGTGTGGAGGGACAGGAAAAGAAGTGATTAAGAAAAGCAATGAGTGGATAGGGAAGGGAAAGGTCTGGAGCTGAGGGGGATGCTGACATGATGGTGTGAAAGTAAGGAGGGTGGATGAGTAGGAAAAATAAAGTAGCTAAGAAATGGGATGAGGTGACGAGGAAGGGTAAGGGTGAGAGAGAGAGAGAGAGAGAGAGAGAGAGACGTGAATAAGTAGCAAAAAATAAGTTGGATATGGAATGAGTGGAATAGGGGATAGGAGTGAGGGGAGGGGATGGATAGGTAAATAATAGAAGCCATTATTGCCACATCCACACACAAGCCACCTCTCCATGCCCCCCCCCTCCAACACCTCTCCATCCCCCCCCTCCCCGCGCCTCCACCCAGCGTATGCCACTTTGAGATGAGGGGGTATCCGTATGTGTGGCCCTGTCCGTCTGTTGCACACTAACTTTTAGGGAAACACGGTGCTTCACTTCCATAGGCTTTAATAACTTTGGTGATGCCCCGTATAAGGACCCTGATTTTTTTCCCTTCATGTTACTGTATTTTTGCTGCTACTAAGCGTTCTTATTCGATTTAGAAGACCATCCCCATACTTTACAGATAATTGAAGGCGCTGTCTAACCCTCTAGTTCGAACAGTCTCACTTGAAAAAAGAAGAAAAAGAAAGAAAATGAAAACTGGAAAGAAAAAAATGATGGTACCAATAATAACGATGATGATGATAATGATGATGATGGTGATGATAATAATGATGATGATGATGGTGATGACTGTGATAATGATAATAATAACGACGATAAACCGTATAAAGCCTGACATCGCTTTTAGACGCCTGCAAGTTTAAGTATTAATTTTAGTTTTGATAAGCCGGCCCTGTTTAAGTTTTCCAAGAGTAACTTTAATGTTGCAGACAATCTAAAGTTTTGCTTGTGTTAGGTGGAGCTGTGTAGGCCGAGGCAGGGGGCAGGCACGCTCTCCACTTAGGTGCCTTGGATGGCTTCACTGCAACTTTGATTACGTGTTAGGCAGGTAAGGTGGTGATGGGGGGCCTGCCACAACATATGACATACCTACATTTACACACACACACACACACAGACACACACACACACACACCATCACCACCATCCACCGCCACCATCATATACCAATCATACAGTAAAAAAAAAAAATCAAAAGCGAACAGAAAGTAATCTTGAGAGCATAATAACGCTGAATACACACACACACAACAGGTTTATATATACAAAGAGCTCAGCCACTTTTCTGTTTGTCCCCCTCCCCCTTCTCCATTTACAGTATATAAATAAACACTAGTAATCCTCAAACGTAGTCATGTGCATACTTACAGACAGACACATATTCATACAAACATACATAAATACGTACATACATACATACTCTTCACATACATACATCCGTACATGTGTCGTAACAAAGGTAATGTGATGGTCAAGCGGTAGAAAATCAAGCTGCTATCCGGAAGAACGCGAGATCTGTCCCAAATTTTAGCCAAGAACACTTTGCAGATCTAAATTTTTTCAAGATATCTCTAATTATTCTTTTCACATTACCCACTTATTGTCCTCATGAAAAAAAAACGCTAATCCAAAAGCTTTAGTCCTGAATAAGACAATCCCACGACTTATTCAGTACAGACGGTGCATACTAGCGCCCAAACGGTGATGTGTGATGTGTACGCCATCTGTTGCCCGGAGGATGATAGGTGGACCTTAAGGTGTATACAGTTTGGTATACATAAAGAAATCACAGTCACACACACACACACACACACACACACACACACACACACACACACACACGCAAATAAATTATTCGCTTTCAAGGTAAAATGCTCTAGTACAAGCGCATGTGAGCGCTCGGTGACACGAATATATAAGAGCATACAAACTTTTCCACAAAGTTGCAAACACATGCTTTCAATGAAATTACACACACAACAACACACATATTCAAGCACTACAAATACACACACACACACACACACACACACACACACACACACACACACACACACACACCAGCGTGCCTTGTCTGCATCTCTGACAATTGTTCACACCCGAGGGACGCAAAATTTACATGACACTCCGGTTTCTCATAATCTCCCCCCTTCCCCTCCCCCTCCCCCAACTTTTATCATCACCTGCTTCATTCTGTGCTCCACCCGTCCCCCTCCCCACATCCCCTCTCCCCATTTCCCCTTCCCCCCCTCTCGGTGTCTCTCATCCTTCTCCCCACTCATTGTGTTCTGTCTTGTCCATCCTTCATCCCTCCCTCCCCTACGTCATTTCTCTTCATTTTCCTCCCTTCTATCATCATCATTTACACTCTATTCATCCTTCTTGCCTCCCTCTCTCCCTCACATTTCCCTCCCTTCCCTTACCCTCCATCATCTCATTCTCATCTCTTCTCCCTCTCCTGCTTATCATTTCCACCACACTAATTATCCTCTCTCTCTTTCTCCTTCACGTCCTTTTCATCCCTTTCCTCACTCCCGGTCATCATCATTTTTTCCATTCTGTTCCCCTCCTGTCGTCCGTCTCACACTCACACCCCTTTACATCATTTCCACCCTGCACTTTCCTTTCTTCCCTCTTTCTCTCTTACGTCATGTTCCTCCATCATTATTTCCGTTGTACTCATTCTCCTCTCCTCCCTCCCTCACTCTCACGCCGTGTTTCTCCTTCCTTCACCATCCTTTCCTCTCCCCTTTTCACCTCATTCTCCTCCCATCCCTCTGTCCCTTACGCCCTTTTCCCTCTCCCCGTATCTCCATTCCATCCCTTCCCAGTTCACCTTCTCTCACAACTACTCTCTCCCTTTCCAGTATCTCTCCTATCACGATTTCTAAACCCCTTCAGTACGATGACTCCCTAACTATCCTTCTAAACACCCAACGATATAATTCAGGTAAAAAGAAGCCCTTTGTACATAATGGAATACAACGGATCTCCAATAATCCCTAATTTTCACCTTTTTTTTTTTAATTTATAAGTGGAATAAAAACGTAGAAGTAAATTCAAAAGACATCCTCGCAGCGCAGGTGTCAACTCTCACCTAATCTACCTGCTCGGCTTTCTCCTTGAGCATCGCTGTCCCTGTCTTTCAGCCAGCCCTCGTTCTCGTCATCTATCTCCTACCTCCTTCCTTCAGTACCCCTCTCTCCCTCTTCTCTTTCCTCTTCCTTCCTCACCTCCCTACTCTTTACAGCGATCCAACTTACCTACCCACAACTAACTTCCCACTCCCCTTCCCTCCCTCTGTCTTCCTTCAGTATAATCTTACCTATCCTCCAACCTACCTACTGCTTACTTACCCCCCCTCCCTTCCCTCTCTCCCTTCTTAATAGTCCTGCCTACCAACTAACCTACCTACCTACGGACTACTTACTTGCCCACCCACCCTTCCCTCACTCTCTTCAGAATAAACCTACCTACCGACCTACCTATCCACCTACTGCCTAACTACTTACCTCCCGTCATTCCTACTTACCTACCCTACCTACCTACTACTTATCCCCTCCTCCACTTCCTCCTCCCTCTTTTGCTTCCCTCCCTGCCACTCCCCAGCCTCCGAGACCTAAACAATACTACACACTCTCCGGTATGAGGCATGCACTCTCTCTCCCTCACTCACACTCCTTCCAGTCGAGCATAAATGTAGAAACGTCAAGGTATCTTTTTCTTCTCTTTCCTTTCTCTCTCTCTCTCTCTCTCTCTCTCTCTCTCTCTCTCTCTTTTCTTACACACCAATCCACACTGCGAGAAGAGCGAGGAAAATGAAGAACCATTTTACACTTGGGGTCGCGTGAAGAGAGAAATATTAGGGCAAAAAAACTTGGCCAGGTCTTGTAAGAAATATTCCGCTATATTAATCCTTAGCCAAGTACAGTAAATCCATTCTCTACATGTAATAATCTTTGACCCCTCGATGTCAAAATAAATAGTAGTAGTAGTAGTAGTAGTAGCAGACGTAGTAGTAGACGTAGTAGTAGTAGTAGTAGCAAAAAAGGTAGTAGTAGTAGTAGTAGTAGTAGTAGTAGCAAAAAAGGTAGTAGTAGTAGTAGTAGTAGCACTAGAAATAGTAGTAGTAGTAGTAAAAAAAGTAGTAGTAGTAGTAAAAAAGGTAGTAGTAGTAGTGGTAGCAGTAGTAAAAAAGTAGTAGTAGTAGTAGTAGTAGTAGTAGTAGTAGTAGTAGTAGGGAGTGTACCGCACTGTGCATAATAATAAGAAAAAGAAAAAAAAATAGAGATTCTGCGAGCACAGATTTCTGCATTACTCCTGAAAAAATACCTGGAATTTCTTCGTGTACTGGTATACCTGGTGCGAGAGAGAGAGAGAGAGAGAGAGAGAGAGAGAGAGAAAGACACACACACACACACACACACACACACACACACACACACACACAGAAACAGACAGACAGACAGAGACAGAGACAGACAGACAAAAATGAAAGATGGAAAAGAAACAAGAAATATAATCAACAAAGGAGCCATCCAGAATACACTCTCCCATCCCAGCCACCTCCTCCCCATACACCCATCACACACACCCTCCCCCCGAAAAAACTGGTATAAAAAAAAAAAAGTGTCCAAAGTTACCCAGACGGTCAGACGGACGGCCTCCCACCCACACCCCCACACAGACTCCCAGTGTGTGTGTGTGTGTGTGTGTGTGTGTGTGTGTGTGTGTGTGTGTGTGTGTGTGTGTGTGTGTGTGTGTGTGTGTGTGTGTGTGTGTGTGTGTCCGGAATTTTGATGTAACTTGACAAACAGACAAATATACTGAAAATAGATAAGCAGATACTCAGTGTATAAAACACATATCTCTACCTACCTGTCTACAGTATATATCTACCTATTTATCTATCTATCTGTCAATCTATCTACTTATCTATCCATCCATCCACTCATCTATCTATCCATCTATCTATCTATCAAGAGAAATGGAGTGAGACATAGAGAGTGAGTAGATGAGAGAGAGGAGTGGAGAGGGGAAGGGAGCGAGGGCGTGGGAGAGAAGCAGGTGACGGGATGAGGGCAGGAGAAGGGAAGGCTAAGGGTGTGTATCAGGGGACAGAACCAGGCCTGCCCTTACCCTTATACCCATTATCCCCTTAAATGCACACTGATACCTCACCAGGACCATATTCACCTCCTCTGCTACCAATCAAGCTTTCTTTTTCGCGAACTGTTGGTGATATGGGAAATTGCTCTTCTCATTCACATCCCCATTAGCTCTTTGAATGGACACGTCACAGATACCAAAGGAGGATGGTGCTCCAGGCTCTTCATCCTTATAACATATTCTTTATCAGAGGACCTAATTTATCATAGTGTCAGAAAAAAATGGCATTCCTAAATACACACGGATATCAGAGGCAGTAGGTACCATAGGCTATTTCAGCTTTGATGGCTCTCTCCATTCTTTACAAACCCTTATCAGAACACCATAAGCATATAATGTCGAGGGATTTTTTTAGGTCAGAGCTTCCCTCCTTTCTTCCTCATCAGCCCTTTAAGTGGACAGTGGTAACAGGGAGGGATGGTACTTAATTCCTACTCTGTTCAATATCTTTCTATCGGTACTGAACGCAGACTATCAAAGACCTAAAAACAGGTGATGCTGGAAAACATAGCCAAATCTATTTTATCCTCATCTCCATTAGTCTCTTGAGCGGACATAAATATAAGAGGGTAAATGGATAGTCCTTAATTCCCGTTTTGCTGAATATTTCACCCTTATTACGCCTTACTGTCAAAGGTTCAAACAATAATCACGAGCAAGTTATGTCAGATTATAGTCAGCACTTCCCTTCTCCCTACCCTCATAGTCTAAGGCTCTAAGTGAACAAAGATATAAAAACTGTCTTCAGCTGAGAGTGAGTCATAAGAGCCTAAATGTTTATACCTGAATGATAACAGATGAATGTTTATACCTGAATATTTATATCTGAATGTTCATGCCTGAATGTTTATACCTGAATGTTAATAGACGGACGTTTTTTCCTGAATGTTTATACCTGAATGTTAATACCGTTCATACCGTCACCATCAACCCTCTCACGCTCGGAATAACTCATGGTACTCGATTCCAGCTAACCCCAGACGATTTTATTCACCTGAGAACAACTTAGAAGCCTGGGAGAGATAAACGAGATGGGAGATATGTAAAATTCCTTATCTATAACACTGCGATCCATATCCTCCACAGGCTACTCTCTCATAAAGCCTGCTCTCTCAAAAAGCCTGCTCTCTCATAAAGCCTGCCCTCTCATAAAGCCTGCCCTCTCATATAGGCTGCTCTCTCACAAAGCGTGCTGTCTCATAAAGCCTGCTCTCTCATAAAGCCTGTTCTCTCATAAAGCCTGTTCTCTCATATAGGCTGCTCTCTCATAAAGGCCATCCTCTCATAAAGGCCATCCTCATAACACCAGCTCTCTCATAAAGGCTGCTCCATCATTATTCATACAGACAGCTCATTGCCCTGATTTACATGTGTTTATACAGAGGGGCGGCATTTAACGTGTAACTGCGTCCTGGATCTGTATATCATGTATCAGTGAATGGCCAGAAATATACACTATGGGGTATTAAACATATACCAACCCCTTCAGCACAATGGCCCCCTTTTTCACTGTATCCTTCCTATCACCAGACGATTTTACTCAGCTCTGGGGAAGGCGATTCGTGGTGGAGGACGTAGGGAAATACATCAGGCAAATCCGTGTTTATGAGAGGTCTTCCCTAACCTGATAACCACCTTCAATCCGATGCCAGTCCCTATCAGCCAAAAGGAGGATGGTGGATTGCAGGAGAAGGGTAATTTCAGCCTGCATTCCACTGTGTTGACACTCAGATGTGCCTGGGGTTGCAACTGCTACTACTACTACTACTACTACAACTACAACTATTACTACTACTACTACAACAACAACTACTACTAATAATAATAATAATAATAATCAATGACGTATATACTTTTGTACTTTCATCCACTGGCGTACTTTTGCCAAGACGGTGGCGTCCAGTAATTAACGTTTAATATACTACACGCGACCTAATACAGAGCAGTGCAGCTAATAACCCCCAGCTTCCCGCCCTCACCTGGGAGCAATATATACACAGGGACATAATGGTGCACCTCAACATCGCCGGGCCATTAACGGTCCACTTTAAGGCATTCAGTATTTCATGTCTATTTCCGCACACGACTATTGGGCCACACTACACTCCTCACCTGGGGCAAGTCCTGACACTGCTACTCTCCCTGGGTCTTGGGGAGGATGATTAACCCATTTATTACGATTATTTGTTACTGTCAGTTGCCTCTCACTACCATCAGTCATTTTTTTTTCCTATGAGTAATCCCCTTCACTATAATTACCATGTTTTTTGTATGTTTCTTCATGCAACCCTTGGATGATTTTATACAGCTTAGAAGACTCTTTGAACTGGAGATCAGATACTGTCTTCATTAACCCCGTCCCCAAAACTCGTATTTTGAATAAATTCGTTCGGTAGCAGAAAAATATAATATGAAAATACGCGATGCAGATAAAGACGTTCGAGGAGACTAGACTTTTCATAGTAAAGAAGTTAAAAGTCTTCCTTCATCCCTTTAGTTCCCGGACATCCTTAAGCATTTCATATTGATGGATCTCTCTAAAGCTACATTAAATCCTTTGGCGGGAGCTGGAACGAAATTAGAAAGACAGTACGTCTCTGAATAAACTAAGGGAGATTAACAATACATTTCAGTTTTTATTATTATTAATCTTTACTATTATTTTTTTTTTCTTTGGTTACGACAAGCATTTCTTTTTTCCTTCTTTTTAAATGATACACTTACTGTTGTCGGTATCGATTCTTAATGCCCGCTCCTATATTGAATTTACTGTCAGCTGTTTAACACAATGAACCAAAAGATCGTGAAGAAAAATATTTGCTTTAAAATCCCAAAGACATGGCTAAGATGATTCCAAGTCACGCTCATTTCTCCCCTGTAAGTGTGGATTGTAAGTGTGGATGCAGTTACGAAGCAGTGGTTGGGCCAGGTAAACAATGGAAGGATTTGTGGTCTGAACAACGTGGCGCGGAAGAGAATAAAAGGGGCATCTGTCTTGACGGTATAATTTTCTTGAACTGGCAATATTTCTACCGATAAAAAGGAGCGTGGGTTCTATATCACCTCAGCCACTACTTCCCCACTCACCCACTCCTCACCCCTCTACTAACTCACCCACTCAAGTATCTACTCATCCATCCGTCCAGTTACCATCTACCTATCTACCCACGCATCCACATAAATACAGTCAAAAGTCAATGCTCAACTCACCTCCATCCACGCATCCATCCACCTAATCATCAACAAACCAGCTACCCATCCACCCATTTCACAAAAGCATCTTGACCACCCAATCATCCACCCGTTCAGTCACTAATCATATGCCTATACACCCAAAAACCTCATCCACTCATCCACCCACCCACCACCTACAAGCTATCCACTTATCCACCCACCCATACACCTAACCATCCACTCACTCACACACTCACCTACTCATCCACCCACCCACCCACTCATTCACTCACCTATCCATCCACCCACCCACTCACTCACCTACCCACCCACCCACCCACAGACCCACACATCAACCACTCAGCCACAACTGACCAAAACTTTCTCGATCTATTGGTCCTTTGGCAAAGTTGACACATTTCCTGCAACAGAGAGCACCAAATTGAGAGAGAGAGAGAGAGAGAGAGAGAGAGAGA